>NC_060180.1:8758044-8870544 GCF_021184085.1 Oncorhynchus gorbuscha | reverse complement strand
TCAAATGAAGATCCTACATCTGTTAGTAGAGAGAATGATATATATTTCAGAATAGAAGTGGTAGGCTGTGTTCAGACATTTACACAGGCTTGGTTCCCACACTCCTTATGTCAGGTATTTATCTATATTTAACTTGTGTTGTTTATGTAACGGGCCAATCTGCTGTAACTTCCATTTCCTACATATCTAAGCCTCATATCCTCATCTCTCATAGGTGAGTTCCTCTGAAGGTTGAGTGAGAGTCACTGAAAAACAGAACAGATAAGAGTGACTGTCTTTGCTTATCACCACACAGGCAGCAGTATTAAACAGGCTATGCAAATGCCCTTGCCCACCGGTCCTGGCTAGATGGGATACAGCTTTTGATGTCAAAAGTATCATTGTTTTGCATTTTACCTAACTGAAACCCTTTTCCTAACCTTAACCTTATTCTCCTAACCTGCTATTTAATTCTCCTAACCTGCTGCGTAAGTTCTCCTACCCTTCGACGAAAAGTCAAATCTGACAAAAGCTGTATCCCATCTAGTCAAAACCCTGCCTACATCACTGTACTGTGTGAGCCTGGACAGAAACCGGCTCCTCCTGTACAATAGGCGAGGTGGGTGATGATCATCAGATTGATCTCTATGCACGCACCTACAGTTTATGTGTGCCAACACACCCACACACTGCTGCTTGCTGTTGCTGTTCTTGTCAGCTCAATATTGGAACTGTTCCTGACGGTCCCTGTATTTAGTTTTTAATACTGTGTAGTAACAGTCTGCTTGAGTCGGAGAGACTTTATGAGGGAGTTGTAAAAGCCTGGTGTTCTCTAATGTGGCCCTCTCTTCCTCTACTTCATAACAAGAATGTCTGTTGTTGACTGTGAGATAGATAGTTTATTAGCATGGTGGCTCCACGTGGTCTTTCTTAAGGCTTACTAAAGAGAACAGTTGTAACATATAGATGTGGTTTTCTCAGCATGTGTCCAGCCCTTCCAGCCACGTGGGGGTAATGGGGTTCACTGCATGGGAACCTGGGCTCTGCCAGGGGTGGACTGCTGTAGCTGTAAATAACTAGTCGTCAATAACCCCAAACGCACACACACACACACACACACACACACACACACACACACACACACACACACACACACACACACACACACACACACACACACACACACACACACACACACACACACACACACACACACACACACACACACACACACACACACACACACACACACACACACACTCTTAACCTTATAGCCACTGCTCACTAGCTGACACAGACTATTAATTGCTGACTCTCCCTCTGTCCCCCCATTAATGTGGAGATGGTGACCTTTCCTCTGGCTCCTCTTTCTCTCCCTGTTTGTTTAAACCTGGCGCTCCTCTTGCTTTCTCTAGTCTGGGCGCTGCGCTCCTTTCATCTTTGACAAGTAGGGTGAGAAGGGGGGAATGAGACTTCAGAGAGAGCGAGAGAGAGAGTGAGTGAGGAAGGATATATGATCAACAGAGAGACAGGTTGACACCCTTCAGTACCTTTTATGGGGGGGGGAGGCTCTTTAGAAAGGTGCAGAGTGCAAGTACACGTCAAACATGCCCAAGCATCATTTAGTGCCTAATAGACCACAGATAAGATGGGGTTATGCAAATAAAAGACTGAAGAGTTGGTTAAATTGAACACTTTATCACAGGCCTGGTCTCTGTTTTTTCATCAGTAGTTTACTTTTTTAGGACTAAATGATATCCAAGTTGTATTGCAGTATTTCACAGTCTATAAACTTCCCCATTTCCTGGAGGGGAAGAAAATAGCACAAATGTATGGTAACAAATACCAGATGGACAGGTACATACTTCGTTTTTTGAATGCACACTAGATTGCCTCGTAGTCGACATAATGGAGTCAAATGTGCTAGTGCTTTTCTGCTTAACAGCCACTAGGTGGCAGGCATTACAATGGGTCTTGAACAAGCTGTGAATCTGAGGGAACAATCACTGTTCATGAAATGAAGATTCTCCATACAACTACAGACCTCTATGAACAGTGACATGATACTAGATTAACTACATGAAAGCAGAATTGAGGATCTACATTTACTCAGGCCTATGATGGGCTTTTTTGGATTTTTTGGATTTTTAACAATTATGCTTGCTGTTGCCTCACTTCACAAACTGAATTGCTTACTAAGTGTTGAGCTGAAAAATGTTCAATAAATTAATTACAGCATATAAGGGGAAAAAATAAGATGTTTCTAGTCTTAAGAAATATACCCATCATTGTGTTCTATTTGTTCACACTGTCTCAGTGATTTGTGGGGTTGGCGTGCATTACTCACCCTTTCCACCACATTGGTTTTAATGGGTTTCTGAATTATCCACAGGCAATTCTTCTCACACACCCCTATCCCATAAGGCTGTTTACGTTTATCCTCCTACTGATTGGGAACAATGACATCATAGGCCCTCCGGAGATTATTATGAGTATGACTGTCCGCATAACAGCAATGGAAAACTGGTTGGCCAATGAGGGAGGCTGCCTGCACCTGTGACATTAGTCAATTGCTAATCTCAATGTTTATTGCTATAATTAGGTTTGCCTATTGCTGTGTAGTTACCTTCCTGTTTAGTTGCACAGTGAACACAGATAGCTCAGATTGGGTGTTGGTTCCAGCATTTTCTTAGAACAAGAGACTTTGAATATCAAAACAAGAAAGTCAGTCGTCACTAGTTACCACAGCCAAAAAGTAACAAAGCCTGCCTATTTCTACAATGTATCTTCTTAAAAGGAGATGTTCTACCTAACCATAGCCATAAACCTAACCTTAACCACACTGCTAACCTTATGCCTAACCTTAACCTTAAATTAAGGCCATTTTTCTCCCTCTCATACATTTTTATGATATAGCCAATGTTGACGTTGCGGCTGTGGTAACTAGTGGAAACCAAGAAAGTCAGACACATTGTTTTAGCAGTTACAGTTAGGAAGACTAAGTTATTCTGCACTATGATGTCCCATTGGTATCTTTTACAAACTCTCATAACGCCCCCAATCATGCAAGTACACTCTGTTGATAGGCAGGTGAATCTGTTGTAAGTCTGAACTCTAAAGCCAATGGGCTCTGCTATTTAGCTCCTTGAGTCAGTCTGGACATTCTGTTGCTACTGGAACACTTAGATCCTCAGTGCAATACAACACCTGCCACCTGTCTGCCCAGAGTTGACCATTGTCTGTGTCTGTACCGCCAATACCATGATGGCCAATGCTTCTTAATCAAGACGCTGAATCATTCCCCCTTCTGGGGACTGTTGTGAAAAGTAGAAGATTGTACTGAACTTTGATTTGAAGTTCATCTCAAATCAAATCAGATTCATCTGCATTATTTGTCTATACCTTGCCCTAAATTGTCTAGAATTCCAATAGATAACCATTATAAAAACCACCAATTCAACCTTTGACACAAGCTACTTACAAGGTAATTCATATCAGCTTTATCCATGGCTAACCATTTTCTCACATTGATTGCATTGATTTATGTAAATGTAATTGACTCCTATTGTGTTTATCCTCCAGCTGTTGGAGCTGTGTAGATTGGTGAAGGATGAGGCCCTGAAGGTGGTGTCTGACTTCAACGTTCCCTCCTGCTGCATCCAGGCGCCAATTGCTGGGGTGGCCAACCCCCGGGCTGAGTGGGCCTTCTACTCTGCACCGGAGCACCCCATCAGAGCCTCCAAGTTATGAGCCCCACTGTGCTGATCTAGGATCTGTCCATATAATATTGTTCATCATGATCTAAAGGGCTAAACTGATCTTAGATCAGCACTCCTACTCTGAGACACTTTGTGGATACGGGCCTTGCTCACTGCTTGACTCATCCTGGTCTCAGTGAAGAGCCATGGGCTATGTTACAATGTCCATATTAGCACACCACTTAGAATAAAGCAACTTATTTGGCATGCATGCATTCTAAGTGACGTAGTGTGGATATTAGAACAGAGCCCATGATATTTTGCCTAATCTGGACAAGGTCTGAAGACTACAGACCCAGTTGTTGTCTAGACTAGTGCCATTAGCCGCAGGCATAATACACAGGACAGTCTCATTTTGATTCATTTCTATTTAAATCTCTTATCAGTTCTCAAAGAAATGTTGAAATGCTTCATGTTTGTTATACTGTCAAATCATTGGGTTTTATTTGATATGTGTGCATTTGGGAGCTTTTGTACTTTGCTTGGTCCAATCCATTACATACAGTGGATGCCTATGTGGCTCAGAATAGCTTGACACAATCAGTGTTGCTTATTGAAAATGTGCTAATTTTGTTTGTACAAAAAAAAGCTTTGAAATTAAATGTATTCATGACACTAGTATATAGAGATGCACTTTGACTGTGAATCTCTCTGCCAGACACTTTCCCTCACCAACACCGGCTAGACCGTGATGGCCAGCTGTTTGATTCAACAACATACAAAAATGGAAATTACACAAGATATGTTTATAATATATTTTATTAATATGAGCACAGTGAGCAAATGGTTTGTGACACAATACATGTGGGAAGTGTAGGCTACTTTATATCCTTCAATTTTCTGATCAGTTGTCTGCATAACATGTAGGCCTGTAATGTTGATTGACTCTAGATGAACAAACATTGTTTGCTCTGTAGGTTACTTGCGCTTGCATATACATTAAGACTGTTCCATCAGTTTTGTACTGTATCTTTGTCATATCTGAAAATCAATTGTCACTGCTCTTAATAAATGTACTTAATAGGAATAAATGTGCTGTATAGTGTGTCTTGTTTTGCACATGTTTTCTCTTTTGAATTTTTTATCTTTGTTGAAGACTTGCAGTCAACAGTTAAAACAAGAAGATAAAGTAGTCTGCTCAATATTCATAAAATGACATACAATGCTGTGTTTTAATTTGTTGTGAACCAGTTATATAATTAGTGTTTCATTGTGCAAATGATCAACACGTGCATGATTGTGAGAAGGAGTAGCTGGCTTTTTAACACTGTCTTGTGAAATAGCTGTTCTTCTAACTGAGAATGTGTGGGCGAAAGTGTGAAGAACCGATCCAACAACTCTCTCAGGGGCTCAATGATGTGTACTAAATGATTCTAGAAATTTACAATTCTTCCCAATGTTGATTATCTGTAAAACTATTTGGCTGAAATGTATTATCATCTAATGGAGTTTATTTTAATAGAAAGAGACTCTCAGAATTTCTCTGACAACTGAAATGTTCGTAGGTACAGTATAGGATCTTGACATGTGAAGTTGCCCCTCTTTGAATTCAGTAGGCTAATGTACTACTACAATATTGTAAACTGTTCACCTACAGAGAGAGTGGGAGAGTTTCAAGTTTTATCAAGGTTTATTTGTGACATGCACAAGTACAGTGAAATGCTTAACTTTCCCAATGATACAGTATTCAATATCAAAACAGTAGAACTAGAAAAACACTATAAATAAGAAAGCAATACATATAAAACAGTATATACAGGGTCAGTGTCTGTACCAAATGTACAGTGTGCAGGGATACTGGAGTAGTTGAGGTTGATATGTACATGTAGGCAGGGATTGGGAGAAAGTGACTGGTTGCAGGATACATAATAGTAGTAAATAATAGCAAATAGTAGCAGTGTAAACAAGGCTGAAAAGTGACTGATAGCAGAAATGTATTCATACTATGGTAATATACTCATGGTAATATCAACATGGCAACAAGAGTAGGTTAACAGTTACCAGGAGCAGGATCAATAGATAGGCTAAATAGAGGGAGAGAATGTTTTTCTAGCCTAAATAGAGGAAGAGAGAGAGAGAGAAGGTTTTTCTGGACACTTGAAAGGATGCTTTGAAAGGAGGCTGAGATCCCACCCATTGAAAGAGTAGGCGGGTCAAGAGGCGGAGGATGGCACACAGGCGTCACCCCACTCTTGACACCGACCAGACCGTTTCAACTTTTTCTATCAGTTGCGAGTGAGCTGCTACAGCAAGGAAGTATCCTCAGCTGAGATATCCACACCGGAGACAAAAGAGTCGAACGCTTTTTCCCTTCCTTCACCCAACCTACATTTTGAAGGATCTGTTTTTACAAGGCGGAACCACTATTCTTTCGATGTTGACATCGCCGTTTTCTGATTAAAAAGACACTGTGTGGGCTCTAATCGTTTGCGTTTCGGAGGTGTGAGAAGTTCAAAGGTGGATTTTCAGATATTTTACTGTTATTGACAACTCTTATGTCCCGCTACTAAAGCGGTTTAGGACATGTCCGATTCGTCCAGGTGAGTGTAACATGAACATCAGGATATCGCATATGCATTTACTGTTTTTAAAAAGGCTATAATTTCAGTAGACTAAGAATAGACAATGTAACATAAAATTGCACCGCGGTTCTCCCAACTTTAGACTTCACTCAGTTGTCAAGAAAACCGTGATTCTGAGAAAAAATATCCAAGATAGCCTCATTAATTGTTATTTAGAGAACTATGGTGTCTTGTCTAAATGCATTTACTTTGTAAGCTACCATATCGTGTGTTTTCGTAATGCAACAAAAGTATCTTATTCCGCTCACACCGCACGCCTCGCCGCGACAGCGCTTTGACATTAATTGGAGAAAGTTCGTACTTGTTTTGATGAAGTCCACCCTGGTGTCTGCACAGCGATTTAGCGTGTGAGAATTATACGATTTTAATTAACCGATGTCAATCGTTCCTAATTATCTTTAGTAGCCTATTATCTTCGTTCTAGAAAACCTTGAAACACTGAACGCGTTGGACTTGAATTTAATGAAAAATAAAGACCATATTCACATGTTTTTTTCTCAACTGCTGCCTGTTATTTAAACTGCGATATTTTTGTAGGCCTATTGGTCTACTTTATTATCGGTTACAGTGCGATGCAAGATATTATATCGCCTATAATACGCCAATATGCCGTTTTTATTTTGAGGATAGGGATGAAAGGTACCTGTTTGTTTCCCTTTTGTTTTCCACTTTAACCTACCCTCATTCTTCTCAGACGATCCAGCAATAAATTAATCACCTGTTGAAGTTGAACGACAATGGGACTCCTGTTCTCAGGTGATTCAGTGATATATAGGCAAGGGGTCAACATGTATTTCCATTTTCAAGACAAAAAAAAAAAAAAGAGAGGCTACTACTGCAACCTGTGGGTGGCGATAATGGACCAGTAGGCTAGCCTATGATTTTGGATGCGTTTCATTTAGCTAATCCAATCGCCTGCCAGTCACAAAGGCTCTAATCCAATCAGGTCTGTTTACAACACATGTTCGTAGAGAACTTTTCATAACAAATGTGTGCAGACTCTCCAGCAAGAAACTGCTATATGTGCTTGTACTCTATTGTTCGTTGTCTGACTGTCTCTGCGTTTTGGTTGTCTCTAAAATGCGCCTTTCGATTTAACTTTGAATGTGTTTGATATGAGTAAGTATTTGTGATATAGTAGGCTACTGGAAGTATTATAAAGTCGACAGATATCCTATAGGCATAATAGTGAAAAAGTGTACGCTGTCCTTCGTGCGCAATTTGGAACCAATTCGAGTATGGAATACAAGTAACGATCAGATTCATTTCGAAAACATGACTATATCTAGATTTTTCATGGGGATCCACAATAGGCTATTCACAACTATCATTTCGGATTGAAGAAGTTAACTTGGTTTGGAGTTTGAGTTGTGACGCAGTTACTACGGCTTGTAATTTCATGCAAACTGTTTTTCCCTTCTAGAAATGCTGCAATCAGCACTTCTGTACAAACAATGGAGGTACGTGGAGAGGAAGAAGTTACGGCCGACTCAAAAACTTAGATAGACTGGACACTGGACTCGACCCTGCGGGATATTTAGCCATGCGCGTTTTGTTTTATTAGTCTAAGTTTTCTAGAAATGATGTCTGTTTTAGATTTTTGATTCCAGTAGAGGAAATCTCCAACAAATAATGACAATGCACGGACAAATATCTATATATATTTTAAATAGCCTAACTCTGATACTTGATCTATCCTACAGACCACAAAATCGGTCCAAATGGCACAACCACCCTAATTGAGGGAGGGAAAAGCAGAGAGTCGCATCCCGGTTGCGGAGCAGCCTCCCGTGCCGAACGGTCTGACAACCCCCCCAGTCCTGCGAAGGGGACCAGCAGTCACGGGGAGGAATAATGATTCCGAATAGTCTGCTTGGTTTCCAGTCGAGGTCGCCGGTGTTCAGAACACTGTCCAGGTCCTCCAGTGGATATTTTTCGTTCGACAGCGATTCTATTCCAAGCTCCCCGCTATTGAAAGATAACAAGTCGACACAGACTCCGAGCCCATCTAGCCAAGTCATTACCCACGCACTGCAGCGCATGTCTCGAGCACTGGAGACCCGGCGAGATTATGGTAAGGCACGCACGCTTGCTGGTGTCTCACAAATAAAAATTGTTACTCACAATTCAGAGCGCTGGCTTCAAGGCATGGCATGGCGCACATGATAAACTATTTACGCTGCCCTTGTGGCAATCAGAAAGTACACTGTTTGACGACGTCCCCTGACTATTACAATGTACTACGGACCATTGATTCTGTATCGTATTTATTGATATGGGGGGTGGCGGGCTATTATGCACGGATGCGTCTTGGATTATTGCGCGCTAATTGGTCCTGGTGTTGTTTGTAATGTCTGTAGTTATATTTACTTAAATACCGTAGTCATTACGATATCTGCATGGGTCGAGACTCATGTACAACGTGACGATGAGCCAATAGTTGGATTCAACCTCGGCAGGAAGTTTTTTTAGATCAGTATCTGCACTGCGTTTACTGAGTTGTGTTATAACGAGCCACCAAGGAGTGTGAGGGATAGTAAAACATGCATGCGCATGTGTTTGTTAATAACGGCACCTGTATGTGCACACAGATTTACACTCAACCTCAATAACATTCCCCGACAAAGTGGCCATAGCAGACAAGCAAAAGGAAATACACTGAGACAAACAGGCACTGCTTTTTGCCCCCTTCGTTCATAATATATGTGTTTGAGCAGCCTAATTCACCTGTGTACTTTTATTTGACCACATGTCGTGAGTTGGAGTAGAGGCCACATATAGTGAGTTGGAGTAGAGGCCAGTCAAATAGCAAATAGTGTCTTTGGTCAACAGCAAACAGGGCTTCCTCCCTGCTCATTCTCCTCAGGATCCAGCTTATATGAGGGACAGATACATCTCTATCTGTACTGTTTCACACACATCTGTAAGTCGCTCTGGATAAGAGCGTCTGCTAAATGACTTAAATGTAATCCAAAAGAGACTACTCTTAAAGGAAAACTCCTTTTGGTATTTGTTTTATTACTCCGTAGGAATATTTTGCATGTCAACAATCAAGTTTAAGATATATACCTTTCTAAATACAGCCAGTATGATGCACTCTGCTACCACTACCAACATATATTTTTTGGGGTGGAATTTTCCTTTATTGGGCACACTCTTAGAAAAAAAAGGTGCTATCTAGAACCTAAAAGGGTTCTTTGGCTGTCCCCATAGGTTAACCCATTGAAGAACCCATTTTGGATCCACGTAGAACCCCTTTGGTTCCAGGTAGAACCCTTTTGGGTTCTATATAGAAGGCTTTCCACAGAGAGTTCTACTTGGAACCCAAAAAGTTTATCCTATGGGGACAGTCAAAGAACCCGTTTGGAAACAACTTTTCTATCTCTGATGTTGGGAAGCCAATGATTGGGCCCCACTCAGAGCCATTTCTTAAGATAAAGTCTGAAAAGTCTGTTTGTGGAGAATAACATCAATGTTCTCCAGTTGTATTACCACTGCCTGTTATTGCCTGAGGGAGACAGATGCTGGGGAGGAATTGTGTACCTGTTTTATTTACTCAGACTTTCTTTTCTGAATACCAGATATGATTGATCCTAGCACACGTATAGAAAACCACAAATGAGGTGTAATATCTGATAGTCTATGTCAGCTTTCCCCAACTGACAGGTGGTTTTATTTGGGCCACCAAGTTTTGTGAGCAAATAAGAAAAAAAAACAATGTTTTTTACATTTATTTTTGTTTTATTGTTGAACATAATGGACTAAAAACACCAGGAAATCTGCTCCAAGTGATTTTAATTTTAGAAATCTGTTCACAAGTATTCCCACACATAATCGAGAGAAACGTGATCGTATACAAATGTAAGCAAGGTTCAAAATGATTATGTTTTAGTCAAACATTATATCTGTTTGGGCTTCTTGTGGTGAATTTGGCGACTACAAATGATTAGTCATTATGTTTTCCGGACCCCCGAACATCCGCATAAGAAATAATCATCCCGCGGCTGAACCTAGTTGATGATCCTTGCTCTATATATACTGTATCTGTAATATACACTATGCCTTTGGTGGATTCAATTAAATTTAGATGTTGACAACTTTACTTGAGGTTTCTTGACAAATAGCCTTTAAAACACACTCATAAGATTGTCATAAGATAACAACAGATAACATTTCATAACAATAGTCTTACACTCATCATGGACACTGTGCTATGTGTTATTGTTACGTCTCTCTTATGACAGTGATATAAAGCCATTATGCCAGGCTATTTGCAGTAAAGTGTTTCCATATTAACATATGGTGCAACTGATATTGTAGGGCCCTTGAGGGATATGAGAAATATTAGAAATATGGTTCATGACACATGAGTCATAACAAGAGATCCGAACACATTCATAACTAAACCACACTATAGTACATAAGCCAAGAGTCATACTGGACTCCTCTTAGTGTTGTTGTAGCTTGGTCTTTGTTATTAAGATTGTGTTCCAATGAGTTCTGAGAGCATTTTGTTCTTTGTCCCCCAGACGTGTGGCCCAACCCCCTCCGGCCCTATAGAGCACGCCCGCCACGGACTGCGGCGGACATGCGGCCAGAGATACTCATCGGTCAGGAGCTTCAGCGCATTGGAGATGAGTTTAACAACCTCTTCATACATGGGGTGAGTGTTACGCCAGCACTGAGACTTACAGACGGGAGGATCCTAAAAAGAGACCCATATATCCTGATGATATGTAGTTTCTCGGGGGAAAACAATGAATTAAACAATCACTTTCAGGGAATTGGTAGCTTCAGTTCAAATATCCCTAAGGGAGGTTGTGTCTGTCAACCACTCTCATAGGATACGATACACAGGCACTGCAAAAACAATTCTATCACGATCAAATTAGTTAAATAAAGGTAAAATATAAATCAATTATGGTCACTGCATTGCATGGGAAAGTTAATCTTCCGATTAGATAGTGTCAATAATTTAAGCGTTTTCGCAGACCTGCTGCCGAAATCATGACAGCATCGTTGAAGAAATTGCCTGTGCAGCTATAAGTTGGTTTCTTTCTCTTGCTACTTTACATTTCTCTTGCTACTTTACATTTCTGGAGGTTGCATCACCTTATTTACAAACCCTGTCAAGGACTGCACTGGATCAAATAGAGCTGATAAGGTGCTCAGTTCAACATGTGCCATTCTAGATGATTTCTATTTGTCTCATTGACCTAGCATTCTGTGCTCTCGTTTCTTATGTACTGAGGGCACTCTGGCTTTAGAACATTATTTATAATACAGTGCATAAGAATAATGTGTTGTTAACAAAATAATTGTATTTGCATACCTTAATCATTTTCAGTGAGCTCACTATGACATATGCCGTGGAGGGGTGAATATCTTAGATTTTTTTAACCAGGCAAGTCAGTTAAGAACAAATTCTTATTTTCAATGACGACCTAGGAACAGTGGGTTAACTGCCCGTTCAGGGGCAGAACGACAGATTTGTACCTTGTCAGCTCAGGGGTTTGAACTTGCAACCTTCCGGTTGCTAGTACAACGCTCTAACCACTAGGCTACCCTGTATCAGCTGTTATGGGACCGGCCTAATGTTCAAAAGACACACCCAGCAGGAGGCTGCCTTCAACACCGACATGAAAAGGTTGTGTAGAGAGAGGGAGGGAGGGAGAGCGTGAGAGAGAGAGAGAGAGAGAGAGAGAGGCGAGAGAGAGAGAGAGTGTGAGAGAGAGTGTGAGAGAGAGTGTGAGAGAGAGTGTGAGAGAGAGTGTAGAGTGAGAGAGAGAGTTGTGAGAGAGAGTGTGAGAGAGAGTGAGAGAGAGAGAGAGAGAGAGAGAGAGAGA
Source organism: Oncorhynchus gorbuscha (assembly GCF_021184085.1). NCBI lineage: Eukaryota > Metazoa > Chordata > Actinopteri > Salmoniformes > Salmonidae > Oncorhynchus > Oncorhynchus gorbuscha. The sequence goes on along the minus strand of NC_060180.1, from coordinate 8,858,379 downwards.
GAGAGAGAGAGAGAGAGAGAGAGAGAGAGAGAGAGAGAGAGAGAGAGAGAGAGAGAGAGAGAGAGAGAGAGAGAGAGAGAGAGAGAGAGAGAGAGAGAGAGAGAGAGAGAGAGAGAGAGAGAGAGAGAGAGAGAGAGAGAGAGAGAGAGAGAGAGAGAGAGAGAGAGAGAGAGCGAGAGAGAGAGAGAGAGGCTACATGAAAAGGTTGTGTAGAGAGAGGGAGGGAGGGAGGGAGAGCCAGCGAGAGAGAGAGAGAGAGGCTACATGAAAAGTGCAATAGCACTAATATAACCGTATTAGTGCAGGTTTTTTGTTAATATATGTATATCACAAAACTGAGTTCCAGGAAAATTCTCAGCAACAAAAGAGTGATACAATTAAGATCCAACATCTGCTACAGGACAGGCTCTTTGTAGCTAAAACAATCTCTGTCAGGTGGGGATTCATCTTACCCGGGGTTACCCATTTCCTGGTTAATTTCATAACTCTGTTCAGATCTTACACTTGAACACTAATTATACTCAAAGAGTTTTGTTGGGTAACTTTTTTGTGGGAATTTTTAGTTTATAGGGAATCTTCTTCCATGCTCCATTCTTGTCACTCTCCTTCTGCACAGTCTTGAATTAGCTGATATGAAAGACCCATAAAATGTTTTTTAACATTTACGTCATTTAGAAGACACTCTTTTCCAGAGCAACTTACAGGAGCAATTAGGGTTCAGTGCTTTACTCAAAGGAACATTGAAAGATGTTTCACCTAGTCGGCTCAAGGATTCGAATCAGCGACATTTCGGTTACTGGTCCAACGCTCTTTGGCGCTGGGCTAATTGCTGCCCCACATCTGTTTGAAAGCTGTTGACAGTGCATGTTGCATGCATTCTAGGGAGTTTCAATGTGACAGTGCATGTTGCATGCATTCTAGGGAGTTTCAATGTGACAGTGCATGTTGCATACATTTTTATGGAGTTTCAATGTGACCGTGCATGTTGCATGCATTTTAGGGAGTTTCAATGTGACAGTGCATGTTGCATGCATTTTAGGGAGTTTCAATGTGACAGTGCATGTTGCATACATTTTTATGGAGTTTCAATGTGACCGTGCATGTTGCATGCATTTTAGGGAGTTTCAATGTGACTGTGCATGGAATTTGTTGAAAACTGTTTTTCTTGCCAGTTCACAATCCCGAGTTGTTCTCGTCATGGACATTTCTATTCTGTTTTCTTTTTATTTTATATTTATTTTACTAGGCAAGTCAGTTAAGAACAAATTCTTATTTTCAATGACGGCCTAGTGGGTTAACTGCCTGTTCAGGGGCAGAACGACAGATTTGTACCTTGTCAGCTCGGGGATTCGAACTTGCAACCTTTCGGTTACTAGTCCAACGCTCTAACCACTAGGCTACCCATCACCATCCCCAAGGTATACTGCCCAATACCCATAAAAGGGGAAGGTTTATCTGTATAATCAAATATACAAACTGATGACTGGACTTTGTATTTTCTCACAAAACCCCCCAGAAATATTTACTTCTAATGAGTGCATAAGCATTTCCCATTAATAATGTGTTACTAATGGCGTCTGGGTGTCTGGGGAGAACTAAATATTTACACACCTTTCAACAGGTGAGGCTGTAGAGCAGAACAGGGTTTCTTGCCGTGTGTGTGTGTGTGTGTGTGTGTGTGTGTGTGTGTGTGTGTGTGTGTGTGTGTGTGTGTGTGTGTGTGTGTGTGTGTGTGTGTGTGTGTGTGTGTGTGTGTGTGTGTGTGTGTGTGTGTGTGTGTGTGTGTGTGTGTGTGTGTGTGTGTGTGTGGTACATGTAAATAACTCTCTTGTATAGAGGGAGGTTTATGTATTTCGAGAACAAAAAGCCCAATAAAAAGCAGAACATATTGTGTTCCATGTTCTGGTCTCAGGTGTTTGGTTGCGATCAGGGAGAGGAATTCTGAAAGACTGTCCCTTTCTAGAATCTAGAGCTGTCTTGTACTTTTCCCATCTGTCACAATTGTCTATTACATAACTTTCTACAGGTGATTGCATTGTGTGTTACTGGCAAATGCAGGTGTTTCAAACAGTTCTATGTATAGATTGTCAACTGCCAATAACTGTCATAATGCTTGTATCTGGATGAGCTCTAGTACTTCCTAGCTAGTGACTATAAAGTGAGTCATTTCATTGTTGACAAAGTGTTTGTGTGTTTTCAGGTGTCACGTAAGGTGAATCAAAAAACCTCCTGCACACTTTGTTTACTGACACACATCAGGTATGTGTCATCTGTGACACTTCCCTGTCCTTCCTTCTGATTGGCTCTATGGCCTCTGGCCACCCACAGAACTGACCAGTGACCTGCATTACTCTAGCGATGTCCAGGTTTTGTTTTGCCACACACACACACACACACACACACACACACACACACACACACACACACACACACACACACACACACACACACACACACACACACACACACACACACACACACACCATTCCTTCTCTGCCAAATAGCCATCATGGAAAATACTCTTAGGGCTGTCTGAGTGTGTACTCAAGGTCAAAGAGGCCAAGCCCGGGGGTTTGAGACTGACAGGAGGAAGGGTCAGGTTACAATGACGGGCAGTGGAGCTGGTTAGTGAGTGATTGGTTGTGTTGCAGAATTGCAGGTCTACGTGACTGCCCTGTGGTTAAGGCTCTCAGGGAGCCAACTGTGGGCTCTAATTATCCACTGGTCTGCCTTTACAGGCCTCACTCACCCAGCGCCATGGAGACGCGCTCCAACGGGTGTCATGCTTGTGTTAGGCGCTGGAAAGAACCTCTGAGTGGAGCTGATCCACTGTTGAGTCTTTGAGTGTGTTGTGGGTTTGGGTGTCTCCATACTCCCTTTCTCTGGTTCTGTGATGCTTGCGTAGGTGTTTAGTGGTTTCATCGCTGTGAAGTTAGCTTTTCATGTGTAGGTCCTCTGTCCTATGGGCTGATATAGGAGGCTTTTAATTCAGGGCACTCCTCCTGCTAGAGGTACACAAATCATTTGTTTTCTTTCAAACATTTTGAGCGTTTAACTGAGCCTTTCCAGAGTGCCAGATGGACAGGGTTTGTACTTTTTGAGCGATTCTATTGCACCAGGCCAGCTCAATCAAGCGCAGCTAAAGTATTTGAAAGAATTCCAAGTACTATTTGAGCCAAGGTCTGGTGAGACGTCTCTCCAGTGGTGAATATGGCAGATGGTAGTGTGAGACATCTCTCCAGTGGTGAATATGGCAGATGGTAGTGTGAGACGTCTCTCCAGTGGTGAATATGGCAGATGTTAGTGTGAGACGTCTCTCCAGTGGTGAATATGGCAGATGGTAGTGTGAGACGTCTCTCCAGTGGTGAGTATGGCAGATGGTAGTGTGAATACGCGTCTCTCCAGTGGTGAGTATGGCAGATGGTAGTGTGAGACGTCTCTCCAGTGGTGAGTATGGCAGATGGTAGTGTGAGACGTCTCTCCAGTGGTGAGTATGGCAGATGGTAGTGTGAGACGTCTCTCCAGTGGTGAGTATGGCAGATGGTAGTGTGAGACGTCTCTCCAGTGGTGAGTATGGCAGATGGTAGTGTGAGACGTCTCTCCAGTGGTGAATATGGCAGATGGTAGTGTGAGACGTCTCTCCAGTGGTGAATATGGCAGATGGTAGTGTGAGACGTCTCTCCAGTGGTGAATATGGCAGATGGTAGTGTGAGACGTCTCTCCAGTGGTGAATATGGCAGATGGTAGTGTGAGACGTCTCTCCAGTGGTGAATATGACAAATAGTAGTGTGAGACCCAAAAGGACAAGCGCCCTGCTAATGCAAAGCAGATGTCTGGCCACAGAAACATGTTGTTATTCTAAGATAACTAACGTCTGTATTTTGCCATTATCTGAGCATTCACATGGCAGCTCACGTCTTTGTGGAGTTTCTATTTTATTTTTAAATTGGGTTTGTTCCTCAAAGGGATTTTCAGTAGGAAGCAGCAAATAAGCACCCTCTTATTTGTGACGTAATATTATTTTCTTTTAGGACCTGCGGTCTTTGTCTTGAAGAATGAGGGAGAGAGAAGTTTGTCTGTTTTTAAAAAACTATTTTAAGCATCTGCATAATTACTTGTTTTAATCAAATAAAAACACAGTCGATGAGTATCAGTGACAACTTTGTTTTTCCTCAGGCAGCAATTGCAGGCAGACATCTGCGAACGTATTAGCGAGTCACTTTAATTGCACGTCTTCTACTTCAAATTGTGGCTGCTCTCCCAGTTTGGTCAAATTGTGGCTGCTCTCCCAGTTTGGTCAAATTGTGGCTGCTCTCCCAGTTTGGTCAAATTGTGGCTGCTCTCCCAGTTTGGTCAAATTGTGGCTGCTCTCCCAGTTTGGTCAAATTGTGGCTGCTCTCCCAGTTTGGTCAAATTGTGGCTGCTCTCCCAGTTTGGTCAAATTGTGGCTGCTCTCCCAGTTTGGTCAAATTGTGGCTGCTCTCCCAGTTTGGTCAAATTGTGGCTGCTCTCCCAGTTTGGTCAAATTGTGGCTGCTCTCCCAGTTTGGTCAAATTGTGGCTGCTCTCCCAGTTTGGTCAAATTGTGGCTGCTCTCCCAGTTTGGTCTAATTGTTTTTCAGTGTTCTTCTGGCCTTGTACGTTTTTCTTTTGCTTGCATGTGGTGTTGCAGATTTCTCTCACACCAGATCAATTGTCAAGAGAGAGATTAGTCAGTCAGTAGGTACCTGAATATCACACAGTTTGGGAACAGAAACAGCTGAATACTCAGGCCCAGATCCATTAGATTTAAAAGTGTTAATGTTTTGTAATATTGTACCAATTAGCTGGTTATGGGTGAAACTGTCAGTATTCAGTGAATTTGGGTATTAACGTCATCACTGCCAAAACATGAAAGCTATTTAAGTTGATCCACCTCCCCTCCTTCAGTCAGTTTTACACAACTAATAACAAATGGCTAAAGGTGTCATTCACCTATTGATTTGCATTACACCAGCCTCTCGTGTTGCATGCCTCAGGGTGTGAAGTGGCATGTGATTACATACTGTGTGTACTAGTTATATAATGCAATACAAAATGCAACATTGAGTCACGATAATATAATAACCACCAGAGAGGTTTTACCCTCAGACTCAGTGGCCAAATATCTGGATCAAGTCTGTGTGTTTACCCTGTGTTGAAACCACTGCCTGGAACTGTTTAATTAGTCAAGCTTACAGTAAGTACAGACATCTATCCTCTTTCTCATTCTATTATAATTTCAGTAAAACAAAGTACTGAGTAAAGGGTTTGAATACTTACAGTTGAAGACAGAAGTTTACATACACTTAAGTTGGTCATTAAAACTTGTTTTTCAACTACTCCACAAATTTCTTGTTAACAAACAATACTTTTGACAAGTCGGTTAGGACATCTACTTTGTGCATGACACAAGTCATTTTTCCAACAATTGTTTACAGACCGATTATTTCACTTATAATTCACTGTATCACAATTCCAGTGGGTCAGAAGTTTACATACACTAAGTTGACTGTGCCTTTAAACAGCTTGTAAAATTCCAGAAAATGATGTCATTGCTTTAGAAGCTTCTGATAGGCTAATTGACATCATTTGAGTCAATTGAAGGTGTACCTGTGGATGTATGTCAAGGCCTACCTTCAAATTCAGTGCCTCTTTGCTTGGCATCATGGGAAAATCAAAAGAAATCCGCCAACACCATCGGACCACGCAGCCGTCATACCGCTCAGGAAGGAGACGCGTTCTGTCTCTTAGAGATGAACATACTGTGGTGCGAAAAATGCAAATCAATCCCAGAACGACAGCAAAGGACCCTGTGAAGATGCTGGAGAAAACCGGTACAAATGTATCTATATCCACAGTAAAACGAGTCCTATATCGACATAACCTGAAAGGCCGCTCAGCAAGGAAGAAGCCACTGCTCCAAAACTGCCATACTACTATGCTAAAAAGCCAGACTACGGTTTGCAACTGCACATGGGGACAAATATGGTACTTTTTGGAGAAATGTCCCCTCTTCTGGTCTGATGAAACAAAAATAGAACTATTTGGCCATAATGACCATTGTTATGTTTGGAGGAAAAAGGGGGAGGCTTGCAAGCCGACGATCACCATCCCAAGCATGAAGCCCGGGGGTGGCAGCATCATGTTGTGGGGGTGCTTTGCTGCAGAAGGGACTGGTGCACTTCACAAAATAGATGGCATCATGACGAAGGAAAATTATGTGGCTATATTGAAGCAACATCTCAAGACCTCAGTCAGGTAGTTAAAGCTTGGTCGCAAATGGGTCTTCCAAATGGACAATGACCTCAAGCATACTTCCAAAGTTGTGGCAAAATGGCTTAAGGTCAACAAAGTCAAGGTATTGGAGTGGCCATCACAAAGCTCTGACCTCAATCCTATAGAAAGGAGGAATGGGCCAAAATTCACCCAACTTATTGTGGGACGCTTGTGGAAGGCTACCCGAAATGTTTGACCCAACTTAAACAATTTAAAGGCAATGCTACCAAATACTAATGGAGTGTATGTTAACTTCTGACCCACTGGGAATGTGATGAAAGAAATCAAAGCTGAAATGAATCATTCTCTCTACTATTATTCTGATATTTCACATTCTTAAAATAAAGTGGTGATCCTAACTGACCTTAAGACAGGGCATTTTTCCTCAGATTAAATGTCAGGAATTGTGAAAAAGTGAGTTTAAATGTATTTGGCTAAAGTGTATGTAAACTTCCGACTTCAACTGTATGTAAAAAGAAAAGGTATTTCAGTTTTTTTGTATTTTTATAAATGTGCAAAAATGTGTTTTTTTAATGTTTTTGCTTTGTCATTATGGGGTACTGTGTGTAGATTGATGAGGGAAAAATACTTTCATCAATGTTAGAATAAGGCTGTAAGGTAACAAAATGTGGATAAACTGAAGGGGTCTGAATAATTTCCAAATGCACTGTATGTTCTAATCAAACAACCTTTCAACAGCGTGTTTTAAGTTCTTGTTAAATCTTTCAGATCAATCATTTATATCGAGCTAAACCATCGATCTGCCATTTCTTTCATGAACTCCTCATTTTTGGCCCGAAGGTGAATGGGGTCTTGCAAGGTTCCCAGTTCTGCTCTGTCTTTCTTACCGAAGGGTTAATGCACTTCCATTTAACTCCACTTCCTCATCACCTGTTTCCTCAGACACTGTTCACAGTCACTCCAGGCTTTTGTGGTTCTTGGCATGACTCATTTCAGCTAAAACAAAGTGTTGATATCCCCTTTGCATTAGTTCCTAAATGTCAGCACTGTATGGCTCCCTGCCCAGCTGCTCTGAACACACATGCAGTGATTCACTAATGGAGCGATACCCCAGTCATACTTCAGCACAGTTCCTGTCAGAAACATAGTTTCTGATAAAAGTCGAACTCAGACTTGGTGTTTCCTCAGTCCCCTCTGCCAAAGAGGCCACAGTGGAAATGACCAACGCTTATTGCAAGAGCCCTGCCAAACTAGTGACCGCAGGCCAACGTGACGGCCGGGCCAAGACAGCCACCTGTTTTCATCTCCCCTTTGCCATGTCTGCAGAGGTAATTGTCTCTGAGGAGGGAGTAGTCCACTCATCCACCATTATCAGGACCCTATGACCTTGTCAAGTCACTGCTAAAGACCTAATAGAATGGCTCAATCTCTTCCCTAATCTCTCCATTCATCTCACAATAAAAATGTCCCTATTTATGTTTAGGTCATCAAGTACCTCTTCCATCTGAAGCTGAAGTAGCTGACCTAATAGAATGGCTTTTATGACCGTGCTGCTGCCCTGTTTTTCTCATTAAGAAGTATGACTCATGTTGTAAACCTGGTATGTTCGTGTGTGATGGTTCAGTTCAGCCCAAGGCTCTAGTGTGGTAGTTTGCAGGGCCTCTGCCCAACACAGCAATGTTGACTCAAAGAGCAGAACATCAACCCTCATATTGAAAGGGTAAATACTTTTACCTTGGTTGCTCATTTAATGCTCAATTGTGCTTATATAATTCAATACTGTGTACACATAATTAACAAACACACATACTGTACACAAGCGCATCCTGGCAGTTTCACAGGAGCAAACACATGTAAGAACGTTTCATTTGATTGCCTGGGCCTCTGGTCTTAAGTGTGGAGTTAACCCACTGATCCTAACACCCGGAGAGGGAGCAGGGGTTTGGGGTGAGGTGGGGCAGGATGTTGAGTTGTGTTGGCCTGCTTCCTGTGTTTGTTAGGGTTGCATGTGTGTCATGAAAGGACTGGCACACTGACCACAGTTGAGCTCAGCCGTGTCCAGTATTATCAGCAAACCTATACACAACAGGGATCTTTATGGTGGTCAGCCAAGACCCCCATAGGTTCATTGAGGAAAAATCTGTTTATTAGTGCAATTTGTTTGAATCATATGTCTGGATTAAAGGTGAGTGGCGCTATTACGCTGTGTGTTGTGGCAATAATGTTGAATGCTCTGTTTGTGTAGTATCTTTCTTGGTTATACTGTATGTACAAGAGGATGTAACACGGCTCCTTTCTCTGTGTCCTCCACAGCGCCTTGCAGGCAGAAACGGTCAGGTTGCCCAGGGAAACCTGCAGCAGATGCACCAAGAGCCCGCCTTCCTACTGTGGATGGGTCTTCTGATTGGACGACTATTACAGATAATCCTGCGGAGAAGATGATTGACAGACAGAAGCCCCAATCCCATCCTCTGGAGCACCCAGCAGGCACATACTGTAGAACCTGGGAGAATTCTGTTAAAGACCCTATACATATATGAATATGTAAAATTGTCACATTTTCAGAATGGACTCTCCTTCATATGTGAACCTTTACAACTTTGTCTTGATGGTTTTTGACCTTGAATGGCCTCAGGATTCCCTGGTCCAGTGTAAATTGGGACAGGGAATCTGTAATGCTTTGGGAATAATTTCTTTGGAAATTCAACAACACCTGGAATTTTGCACCTATGTTTCCTGCACGGATCTGGAAAGCTGAGCCTAATCAAAGAACCAAAGATGGAGTGTCCCATCGCGGAGCGCTCACAGGGATAACGTTGTGTGGATAAGGCTTTGTGGAGGTTACATGTACCTTGTACAGCTTCTCCTTTTCTTTACTGCGCTGTTTTCTTTCTTTGTGTTTGTTTGTTTCTACGTGTTTGTGAGTTTACCCATGGTCAGATGTGTAGAGTCTGCGCTGTGTCTGTTCCTCCTGGTCCTCATGGCAACTCACTGTTTCCCTCCCAAAACTAACCTGCAATTCTCCTTTGATGCAGTCGGTTCCATTGCCGGTTCCATGGACCCAGATGAAGTCTGTTTAATGGAGAGTCTCCATTGAAAGTGTTTTTAAGTCCAGTAGTTTTAGACAATGATTCAGTGTGCACTCCAATAGTCTTTATATGAACCCTTTAGGTATTAACCTCGAGCAATAACTGAAGACGCCATTTAATAAAACATGTATTTCCTTTCCAAACATATTCAGTATTAAGAGCAATAGCATGGATGTTAGTAGTCATTGAGAGAACAGAAGAAAAAAACATTTGAAAGCAACTACAATGCCTATAAGAATGAGATATATTGAAATCAAAGTAGATCTACATGAATTAGGGCAAACATTGTAACTTCTTGAAACAACGTATTTTACTGTTGTCTCATTTGTTTCCGCCCGCCTTTATCAGCTGTCAAACATCATTCCTGTTATCATTTAGCCTCTGGCTCGGACCTGCTGTTGTCAGTGCTTTGTTAGCCCAGCTGACACTCCTGTTGGCCCAGACAAGTCTAGTGCAGTGTTGCTAGGTCATTAAAAGCTCATAGAAGCTTTGCTGGAAGAGAACCAAACTCTGAGCTGACATTAGTCAGAGGAACAGGCATAGAGAGACAGTGGATTCAACACAGGCTTGAATGGGTGGGATCAATCACAATGCTTGGGAACTTAGATGGATAGACAGTGAGAAAAAGCACCAAATGTTCTTTACAAAATTCTTGAAACATTTTTGTATTTCTGAACTGTGGTAGAATGAATGTTTAAAAAAATGATTTTAAGAAAGTGAAGTAGGGTTACTTTGGATGTTAAATGTTACCACATTCTGCATCATGGGTTTTACATTGTGTGTCCCCAAATGTGACCCAAAGATTGATTATACTGTCATTTTGCTGGTTGGTTCCTATTGTAAAGTACAGTATTGGTGTGGTTCAGACCAACTACCTTGGTCACCCTTTTGATTCCAATGGCTCCTATCTGTCAGTCTGTTGGTATTTGATGTGAAAACCTATTCCACACCCACAGTTCAATAAACATTATCCAGGAAATTGCATGTTGACAGTATAACATGTGATGATGAAAGCCTATTTTTAAAACAGCATAGTACTTACAGCTCATTCAAGGTTTTATGTGCCAAAAATCTGCCTTTTACATTTATTTAACAAACAAGAAATGTTTTGCTGACCATGTAGATGAAATGTAAGGTTGATGGTAATTGTTTGATGACATTTCTGCAAACCCAATTTTGAGAAGTGCATGATGTGTTTCATTCTGTCATGTTTGTCTTGGTACCAACATTTTTACTGCTCTGCCATGTTTTATATCTTGTATGACTGTCTATTTTTTGGTGTTGCCAAATGAAACCAAAAACCTCATTTCAAAGTACTGTATCTCAGAAGGGTGTATGTAGTTGTGTCTAGAGATGCTTTCCAAGAGAACAACTGAAAGCTCAACTGTCACCTTCTGAAACTGATATGGAAACTTCTCCGACAGTCAGCCAATGGTTCCATGTACTCTCGATATATATGTGTTGAGTGAAGGCATGGTCCATACTGTCCATCCATCTTAATATGGGTAGAGACCATAAATAGGAATAGCATTTTCCCCAGAAACATCAAAATTCCCAAGTTGGATCCATACATTTTCACCAGTGTCATCTTGGTGGAGGAAGTGCAGGTTTGTACCTCTTGCACAATGATTACTGTACCCAGAATTCAGTCTGTTCAGGACCCTTTTGCACTCTGCGCAGACAGACAGAAATTGATCTGACTCACAGGACCCAGTACATTTGTAGCAAAATGTCATTGTTATTTTTTATATTTTCTCATTTGCACTGAAAGATTGCAATGTTGTGATTTCAATTGTGCAATACTGCTGTGCCTGTAAAAAGCCTTTTTTCATCTTTAAAAAAAATCTGGAATTTTCTTTCATTGTTGATTAAACCACATCCTTTTTCATGAAAATCAATAAGCCACTGTCCTTGTTCTATAACTATAACCACACATATTGCAGTCAAAATGAATTAGTCACAGGCAATTCAAAGAAAGTGTGACTATCTTTTTTTACGCAAACTGTCCTTTTACATACAGTTAAAGTCAGATGTATACATACACCTCAGCCAAATACATTTAAACTCACTTTTTCACAATTCCTGACATTTAATCCTAGTAAAAAGCTTTTACTTCTTTCATCACATTCCCAGTGGGTCAGAAGTTTACATACACTCAATTAGTATTTGGTAGCATTGCCTTTAAATTGTTTAACTTGGGTCAAACGTTTCAGGTAGCCTTCCACAAGCTTCCCACGCTAAGTTGGGTGAATTTTGACCTATTCCTCCGGACAGAGCTAGTATAACTGAGTCAGGTTTGTAGGCCTCCTTGCTCGCACACGCTTTTTCAGTTCTGCCCACAAATTTTCTATAGGATTGAGGTCAGAGCTTTGTGATCCAATACCTTGACTTTGTTGTACTTAAGCCCCATTTGTGACCAAGCTTTAACTTCCTGACTGATGTTTCTTCAATATATCAACGTAATTTTCCATCCACATAATTTTCCAGCCTCATGATGCCATCTATTTTGTGCACCAGTCCCTCCGGCAGCAAAGCACCTCCACAGCATAATGCTGCCACCCCCGTGCTTCACGGTTGGGATTGTGTTTTTCGGCTTGCAAGCCTCCCCCTTTTTCCTCCAAACATAATGGTCATTATGGCCAAACAATTCTATTTTTGTTTCATCAGACCAGAGGACAAAAATCTCTAGGAGACAGAACGCGTCTCCTTCCTGAGCGGTATGACGGCTGTGTGGTCCCATGGTGTTAATTGCGTACTATTGTTTGTACAGATGAACATGGTACCTTCAGGGGTTTGGAAATTGCTCCCATGGTGTTAATACTTGCGTAGTATCGTTTGTACAGATGAACATGGTACCTTCAGGGGTTTGGAAATTGCTCCCATGGTGTTAATACTTGCGTACTATTGTTTGTACAGATGAACATGGTACCTTCAGGGGTTTGGAAATTGCTCCCAAGGATGAACCAGACTTGTGGAGGTCTGCAATTTTTTTTCTGAGGTCTTGGCTGATTTCTTTTGATTTTCCCATGATGTTAAGCAAAGAGGCACTGAGTTTGAAGGTAGGCCTTGAAATACATCCACAGGTACACCTCCAATTGACTCAAATGATGTCAATTAGCCTATCAGCAGCTTCTAAAGCCATGACATAATTTTCTGGAATTTTCCAAGCTGTTTAAAGGCACAGTCAACTTAGTTGACTGTGCCTTCTGACCCACTGGAATTGTGATACGGTGAATTATAAGGGAAATAATCTGCCTGTAAACTATTGTAGGGAAAATTACTTGTGTTATGCACAAAGTAGATGTCCTAACCGACTTGCCAAAACTATTGTTTGTTAACAGGAAATTTGTGGAGTAGTTGAAAAATGAGTTTTAATGACTATAACCTAAGTGTGTATGTAAACTTCTGTCTTCAACTGTATAACTGTATATATATCAACTGTATATATATATATTAATTTGTGTAAATCAATTCTCACAACGGTCTCTCTATTTTGGTTCAGGTGAAAATAGGGCAGACCATTTATTTATGTAACCGTGTAAAAAGAGTACTCTTTTATTCTGTGTGGCGACTATGCTTATCTCTGATCATCTGCAGGACACGGAAAGTACGGTACCTTCCCCAACTTGGCACAAACCACCAAAGATAATTATGCATCCCATATTCAGCCAGTCAGTGGCTGCTTCACTCAGCTCCATGTGACTCAGTGCACAGTCCAGCATCCATATAGAGATAACATTTTAACCACTTAGTGGGATGGTAAACTCGATTGAGAGGACAGTACAGAAAGTACAGTGGGGAGAACAAGTATTTGATACACTGCCGATTTTGCAGGTTTTCCTACTTACAAAGCATGTAGATGTCTGCAATTTTTTATCATAGGTACACTTCAACTGTGAGAAACGGAATCTAAAACAAAAATCCAGAAAATCACATTGTATGATTTTTAAGAAATGAATTTGCATTTTATTGCATGACATAAGAATTTGATACATCGGAAAAGCAGAACTTAATATTTGGTACAGAAACCTTTGTTTGCAATTACAGAGATCATACGTTTCCAGTAGTTCTTGATCAGGTTTGCACACACTGCAGCAGGGATTTTGGCCCACTCCTCCATACAGACCTTCTCCAGATCCTTCAGGTTTCGGGGCTGTCGCTGGGCAATACGGAGGTTCAGCTCCCTCCAAAGATTTTCTATTGGGTTCAGGTCTGGACACTGGCTACTGGATATCACATTTACAACGGTGTCATCGTTCGCCTCAATGGCATGCTTTATTTCGGACATTCCTGGCGCTCACCATTTTCACCACTGCCCAGTCCTGCTGGTCGGTCAGCACACGGCCACGGCCACCACCATGTGGTCTTCTGTCAATTCTGAGGGTAGAACAGAGTATACTGTCAATAGATCATAATGTAAGAATACCGTGACATGTTTTGTGAATTTACATGCATTACAATATGTAATTTACTGTAGATGTAGTGGTAAAGCATGCTGCATATCCTGCAGACTTACTGTTTTTCTTGGCAAAATGTTGTGATGATCGAATTGACAGCTGATCTTTTCAGATTTATGTGAACTAATCTGTCACCCTCTGCCATGGTAAGGCCTCTGTTTACCACATGGTCAACTACGATGGCCCAGACTTCATAAAACGCAACAGTTCCCTGCCGTCTGCCTCCCTCTCTCTGATGTCCACCTCTTTGACAGGGCCCATGCCCACCTCTTTGACCACTGATGGGGCCCATGTCCACCTCTTTGACCTCTTTGATGGGGCCCATGACGACCTCTCTGACAGGCCCCTTGTCCACGAGCTCTTTGATTTCTTCCTCTCCCTTGCTGTCTATCCTGCTCCATGTTGAAATAAATTACAAGTGTTCACACACACCCTTTTATATGGTGACCAATTGTGGTTACTACTATATGAAATCAACATTCATTATGTAGTAGTCATTATGTATGGTTATCATGTATCATACATGTAATTTAGATGTTTATAATTCACAAGCAGACATTTGATTTATGTGGTTCTCAAAATCCATACATAGTACCGCCAGGGGTACGCGCAATGCCGTCGGGAGTATGCCAAATAAAAATGTGGTTCACATTTTTTGTTTTTATTTTAGCCCCATTGAAAATATTAGATTATCCAATGGGGCTATACATTTGAGTGAGGTTTTTTTCTCGCCTGAGTAGCATTGTTTCACTGCCAAAAATATAATTAAACCATCTAGTGTTAAGTGAAATAACAACAGAGTGTCAAATACAGCTAGTTACTCTCCTGCAGGAAACCTTCACTCTTGCGCAGACGTTTAGAAGCAAAACATGACAATTCGAAAAATAAGCCACAGGAGTTTTTGGTGCGAGAATAAAGACAACTTTTGAGTAGTAAGACATGTATAAAAGCAACAATAAGAAGCGGCTAGAAGCATCTTATATGGTTAGCTACCGAGTGGCTAGGACAGGCAAGCCGCATACTATTGTGGAGGACTTCATTCTTCCTGTTGCCGTGGATATGGCTGTGGCAATGCTTGGGGAAAAGGCCAAAATAACTACACAGAAAATGTCTTCATCAAACAATACTGTTTCACGACGCATCAGTGACATGGCAGGAGATGTTTTGAAACAATTACTGCTTCGCATACAAGCTAGTGAATTATATGTGTAATAGCTGGATGAGTCAACGGACTTGGCGGCCTGGCACAGCTCCTGGTATATGTCCGTTACGTTTATGGGGGGTCAATTAAGGAAGATATCCTCTTCTGCAAACCAGGACAACTTGAGAGGATATTTTTAAAGTACTGGACAGCTTTGTGACATCAAATGGACTTTGAGAGGGAGACATAGTGGAGTGCAAGCAATTGCTCCCGACGCCACTTGGGTACAGTGCAGCATCCACCGAGAGGCTCTTGCTGCCAAGGGAATGCCTGACAGCTTGAACTACGTTTTGACACTACAGTGAAAATGGTTAACTTTGTTAAAGCAAGGCCCCTGAACTCTCATGTATTTTCTGCATTATGCAATGATATGGGCAGTGACCATGTCAAGCTTTAACAACATAGAGAAGAGCGCTGGTTATCAAGGGGCAAAGTATTGACAGTTGTCTTTACTGCCTATAATTTTCACTTGTCTGACCACTTGCATGATGACGAGTTTCTCACATGACTGTCCTATCTGGGTGATGTTTTTTCTTGCCTGAATGATCTGAATCTAGGATTACAGGGACTCTCCGCAACTACATTCAATGTGCGGGACAAAATCGAAGCTATGATTAAGAAGTTGGAACTCTTTTCTGTCTGCATTAACAAGGACAACACACAGGTCTTTCCATCATTGTATGATATTTTGTGTGCAAATGAACTCAAGCTTACGGACAATGTCAAATGTGTTATAGCGAAGCACCTGAGTGAGCTGGGTGCGCAATTACGCAGGTACTTTCCCGAAATGGCCGACACAAACAACTGGATTCGTTATCCCTTTCATGCCCTGCCTACAGTCCACTTACCGATATCTGAACAAGGAGAGCGTCATCGAAATTGCAACAAGCGGTTCTGTGAAAATTCAATTTAGAGTGTCTTGCAAATCGTGCTGTTAAGATACTGATGCCCTTTGCAACCACGTACCATGGTCCTTCTGTAGCTCAGTTGGTAGAGCATGGCGCTTGTAACGCCAGGGTAGTGGGTTCGATCCCCGGGACCACCCATACGTAGAATGTATGCAGTAATGACTGTAAGTCGCTTTGGATAAAAGCGTCTGCTAAATGGCATATATTATATTATATTATTATATTACCTATGTGAGAGTGGATTCACTCACTAGCATGAAAACTAAATACAGGCACAGACTGTGTGTGGAAAATTATTTACGACTGAGACTCTCTCCAATACAACCCAACATTGCAGACTTATGTGCATCCTTTCAAGCACACCCTTCATATTAACCTGTGGTGAGTTATCCCACAAGTGACAAAAACTCACACTCATTCTTACTCTTAATAAACGTATCGTATAGTGTGTGTGTGGCAGGCTTATAATGATGGCAAAAACAAAAAAAACATTTGAGAGTGCGCTGACCCTGGTGCTAAAGGGGGTACGCTTGGGAACCACTGTGGTACACAAACAAGTTTAAAATCTAAAGGTTTACCAAACGGTTAAGTGATTAACCATCAAGCACAGTTGGATTAAGTGATGGTAAAATGTATTTTAACAAATGAGAAGAGAATCCTATGAAAAGTATTGTGAGCATTGCATTGGGAAAGACAATGACTTTATATGAAAGGTGTTTTAAGATGAAAACTGATTCAGTTTGTTGAAAAAGTTACTGTGTGATTTTGTGTGTTGTACTTAGTCAATTAATAGGCAATCAATAGGCAATCATTACGTCATCATAGCGCAACGTATGTTTGTCGTTGTTGAATGCTGAAACTCGTTTTAAAAGATGACAGTGTTTTTATATACTTTTATTTAATACTGAATTCTGCTATCTGTCCTGGAATCCTGCCAGATTCCATATAGGGGGAGAGACGCAAAAGCCCAGCTAGCTTAGCTGGCTCGGCAATCTCAAATGGAGGACGCTATTGAACGTTTCCAGCATTACAGAAGCTGTGTTGACTTTGCTTTGTTCCGGGACAATGTGGACCGCGCTGACTTTCAATGAAGCAACTGCTTGCTATGTAGCAAGTAGCAAACCTACAGTTGAAGTCAGAAGTTTACACACACATAGGTTGGAGTCATTAAAACTTGTTTTTCAACTACTCCACAAATTTCTTGAAAAACAAACAATAGTTTTGGCAAGTCGGTTAGGACATCTACTTTGTGCATGACACAAGTAATTTTTCCACTAATTGTTTACAGACAGAATATTTCACTTACAATTCACTGTATCACAATTCCAGTGGGTCAGAAGTTTACATACACTAAGTTGACTATGCCTTTAAACAGCTTAGAAAAATCCAGAAAAGTATGTCATGGCTTTAGAAGCTTCTGATAGGCTAATTGACATGATTTGAGTCAATTGGAGGTGTACCTGTGGATGTATATCAATGCCTACCTTCAAACTCAGTGCCTCTTTGCTTGACATCATGGGAAAATCAAAATAATCAGCTAAGACCTCAGAAAAAAATGTGTAGACCTTCACAAGTCTGATTCATCCTTGGGAGCAATTTCCAAATACCTGAAGGTAACACGTTCATCTATACAAACAATAGTACACACGTATAAACATCATGGGACCACGCAGCTGTCATAACGCTCAGGAAGGAGACGCGTTCTGTCTCCTAGAGATTAACATACTGTGGCGCGAAAAGTGCAAATCAATCCCAGAACAACAGCAAGGGACCTTGTGAAGATTCTGGAGAAAACAGGTACAAATGTTTCTATATCCACAGTAAAATGAGTCCTGTATCAACATAACCTGAAAGGCCACTCAGCAAGGAAGAAGCCACTGCTCCAAAACCGCCATAAAAAAGCCAGACTACGGTTTGCAAATGCACATGGGGACAAAGATCGTACTTTTTGGAGAAATGTCCTCTGGTCTGATGAAACAAAAATAGAATTGTTTGGCCATAATGACCATCGTTATGTTTGGAGGAAAAAGGGGGAGGCTTGCAAGCCGAAAAACACAATCCCAACTGTGAAGCACGGGGGTGGCAGCATCATGTTGTGGGGGTGCTTTGCTGCAGGAGGGACTGGTGCACTACACAAAATAGATGGCATCATGAGGGAGATGAATGTGGATATATTGAAGCAACATCTCAAGACATCAGTCAGGAAGTTAAAACTTGGTCACAAATGGGTCTTCCAAATGGACAATGACCTCAAACATACTTCCCAAATTGTGGCAAAATAGTTTACGGTCAAGGTATTGGAGTGGCCATCACAAAGCTCTGACCTCAATCGTATAGAAAATTTGTGGGTAGAACTGAAAAAGTGTTTGCGAGCAAGGAGGCCTACAAACCAAACTCAGTTACACCAGCTCTGTCAGGAGGAATGGGCCAAAATTCACCCAATTTATTGTGGGAAGCTTGTGGAAGGCTACCCAAAAGGTTTGACCCAAGGTAATCAATTTAAAGGCAATGCTACCAAATACTAATTGAGTTTATGTTAACTTCTGACCCACTGGGAATGTGATGAAAGATATAAAAGCTGAAATAAATAATTCTCTCTACTATTATTCTGATATTTCACATTCTTAAAATAAAGTGGTGATCCTAACTGACCTTAAGACAGGGAATTTTTACTTGGATTAAATGTCAGGAATTGTGAAAAACGGAGGATAAATGTAGTTGGCTAAGGTGTATGTAAACTTCCGACTTCAACTGTACATAAGCTACTGGGGAACCCACGCCCACCTACGTGTTCTCTTTCTACCACCCCAGTAGCCGGATGAAGCTCTGGTCTGGCGGAAGTTTCGCCGCCTTGTCGGCTTTCCACAGCCGACTGGCTGGTGCTCGGCAGGGTTCCATCCCCGAAGGGTTCATCCCCTTCCTGGAGAATGGAGCTGTTCTCGACCAAACCAACCAGCCATGGAGGTAAGTCACTCGCCGTGGAAGTTGAAGAAGGCTTCCTCTGGCAACGGGGGTTCTCCATGGAGATGTTGAGCCCAGAACTGACACAGACCAGAAACAGCTTTGCAGCACTCGATCCAGAGGTTCTGGAGCCTTCGTCCTTTGTGGCTTACCAATCAAGATCAAATCCGGAAGTACCTGCGTCTTCGTCCTCGGTTGTGATCCTCAAAGCTCCAGCTCAGAACACCAGACCGTGAGGCTGCCTGAGAGACCAGCCCATTCAACATCACCAGCTGTCATCATAGGCAGCTCTATGGTGAGACAGAAGATACTCTACAGGAATGACGGAGTCCATCCAAATCCTCTTGGCTCCTGGACTCTGTCCACGCATTTCAAGGCTCCGTTGAAGCAATGACTGGTAAATGATCCAAGACCGGCTCAGTTAATCCCTACCATTGTGACAATAAGTCATCACAATGCTGCATCAAATGTACGTGATCTTAGGGGCATTGGCAAACACAATGTAAGCAATTTAATTTATGTACCCCTAATTGCACCGAATACATCTGTTTATCCTACAGCTATTGTAAGCAGTAATCATGAGCCTATAAACCAGAGTTACACTGTTAGCACTGAAGCGGTGTGCAACACTAGAAAGACCACTTTATGCAGCTCACCTTGCACTATCAGCTTCAATGTAAATAATATGTGTAAGTCTACCTCTGATAATCTTCCCAGGAAAGCATTAAAAACAATCAAGCAACCCAGAAAAGTGTTAGAAATAGCCCATATTAACATATGTAGCCTAAGAAACAAGGTCCATGATGTCAATAACTTGCTTGTAACAGATGATGTTCATATTCTGACTATCACTTAGATAATACTTTTGATGATACAATGGTAGCAATACATGGTAATAACATCTACCAAAAAGACAGAAATTCCAACAGAGGCAGTGTTGCGGTCTATATTCAGAAACACATTCCTGTAAAGCTTAGAGATGATCTAATGTTAAACACTGTTGAAGTAATATGGCTACAGGTTCATCTGCCTCACCTAAAGCCCGTTCTTGTGGGAAGCTGCTGTAGACCACCAAGTGCTAACAGTCATTATCTGTATAATATGTGTGAAATGCTTGATAATGTATGTGATATAACAGAGACGTATATTTTCTGGGTGATTTAAATATTGACTGGCTATCATCAAGCTGCCCACTCAGGAAAACATGTCAAACTGTAACCAGTGCCTGCAACCTGGATCAGGTTGTCCGTCAACCTACCAGGGAAGTTACAAACAGCACAGGAATTAAATCATTAAAATGTATTAATCACATCTTTATTAATTCTGCAGATATTTGCTTTAAAGCAGTATCCAAATCCATTGAATGTAGTGATCACAATATAATAGTCATACATAGGTAAACCAAAGTTCCAAAGCCTGGGCCTAATATAGTGTATAAGAGGTCATACAAGAAGTTGTGTAGTGATTCATATGTTGATGATGTAAATAATATTTGCTGGTCTGCGGTGTGTAATGATGAGCAACCAGACGCTGCACTTGACACATTTATAAAAATATTTATTCCAGTTACTAATAAGCACATACCCGTTAAGAAAATTACTGTAAAAACTGTTAAATCCCCTTGTATTGATGAGGAATTGAAAAATTGTATGGTTGAGAGGGACGAGGCAAATGGTATGGCAATTAAGTCTGGCAGCCCAACTGATTGGCAAACATGCTGCAAATTAAGAAATCATGTGACTAAACTAAATAAAAAAATAAACTACACTATGAAACAAAATAAATTATATAAAGAATGATAGTAAAAAGCTTTGGGGCACCTTAAATAAAAAATACAAAATTTGTGGAAAAAGCCAACTCGGCTCCTTCATTCAATGAATCAGATGGCTCAATCATCACAAAGCCCACTGATATTGCAAACTACTTTAATGGCTTTTTCATTGGCAAGATAAGCAAACTTAGGGATGACATGCCAGCAACAAACGCTGACACTACACATCCAAGTATATCAGACCAAATTATGAAAAACAAGAATTGTACTTTTGAATTCTGTAAAGTCAGTGTGGAAGAGGTGAAATAATTGTCTATCAACAATGACAAGCCACCGGGGTCTGACAATCTGGATGGAAAATTACTGAGGATAACAATAAACAATATTTCCACTCCTATTTGCCACATCTTCAAGTTAAGCCTACTAGAGAGCGTGTGCCCTCAGGCCTGGAGGGAAGCTAGTCATTCCGCTACCCAAGAATAGTAAAGCCCCCTTTACTGGCTCAAATAGTCGACCAATCAGCCTATTACCAACCCTTAGTAAACTTCTGGAAAAGATTGTGTTTGACCAGATACGATGCTATTTCACAGTAAACAAACGAATAACAGAATTTCAGAATGCTTATAGAGAAGGACACTCAACAAGCACAGAACTTACACAAATGACTGATTGGCTGAGAGAAATTGATGATAAAATGATTGTGGGGGCTGTCTTGTTAGACTTCAGTGTAGCTTTTGACATTATTGATCATAGTCTGCTGCTGGAAAAACGTATGTGTTATGGCTTTACACCCCCTGCTATAATGTGGATAATGAGTTACTTGTCTAACAGAACACAGAGGGTTGGTGTTCTTTAATGGAAGCCTCTCAACTATAATCTAGAGTCAGGAGTTCCCCAGGGTAGCTGTTTAGGCCCTTGCTTTTTTCAATTTTTACTAATGACATGCCACTGACTTTGAGTAAAGCCAGAGTGTCTATGTATGCAGATGGTTCAACACTGTACACGTCAGCTACTACAGAGACTGAAATGACTGCAACACTCATCAAAGCGCTGCAGTTAGTTTCAGAGTGGGTGGCAAGGAATACATTATCCCTAAATATTTCTAAAACTAAAAGTATTATATTTGGAATAAAACACTCACTAAACCCTAAACCTCAACTACATTTTGTAATAAATAATGTGGAAATTGAGCAAGTTGAGATGACTAAACTGCTTGGAGCAACCCTAGATTGTAAACTGTCATGGTGAAAACATATTGATGCAGTAGTAGCTAAGATGGGGAGAAGTCTATAATAAAGTGATGATCTTAACAACACTATCAACAGGAAGGTCCTACACTTTGACTACTGTTCAGTTGTGTGGTCAGATGCCACAAAAATTGCAATTGGCTCAGAACAGGGCAGCACAGCTGGCCCTTGGATGTACACAGAGAGCTAATATTAATAATATGCATGTCAATCTCTCCTGGCTGAAACTGGAGGAGAGATTGACTTCATCACTACTTTTATTTATGAGAGGTGTTGAATGCACCGAGCTGTCTGCCTAAACTACTGGCACACAGGTCAGACACCCATGCATACCCCACAAGACATGCCACAAGAGGTATCTTCACATTCCCCAAGTCCAGAACAGACTATGGGAGGCACACAGTACTACATAGAGCCATGGCTATGGAACTCTATTCCACATCAAGTAACTGATGCAAGCAGTAAAATTTGATTAAAAAAAAAACAGATTAAAAAACCACCTTATGGAACAGCAGGGACTGTGAAGCAACACAAACATTGGCACAGACACATGCATACACACACACACACACACACACACACACACACACACACACACACACACACACACACACACACACACACACACACACACACACACACACACACACACACACACACACACACACACACACACACACACACACACACACACGCACGCACGCACGCACGCACGCACGCACGCACGCACGCATGCACGCTCGCACGCACACACACACACGATAACATATGCACTATACATACACATGGATTTAGTACTGTAGATATGTGGTAGTGGTTTAGTAGGGGTCTGAGGGCACACAGTGTGTTGTAAAATCTGTGAATGTATTGTAATGTTTTAAAAATTGTATAAACTGCCTTAATTTTGCTGGACCCCAGGAAGAGTAGCTGCTGCTTTGGCAGCAAATTAAAAATGTGTTTAAAGTTTTAAAAAACAGCCTTTTATATGATCTGTTTTGAGTTTTGTACTAAGAGTTGTGACATTTTACCACATACTTGTGAAAATAGTACCAAAGCGATTAAACAAAATTGTAACTTGAGCATGTGTCTGCTTGCCCTCTTCACCACAGACTCATGTATCACCATGGGAATACTCATAGCAGTGGACTACCACCTGAAGGATCACTAAAGACCAACTATATCAACCCTTTGATAAGAATAGCACAAGTTGAAACGTATCGATAGCAGAGCAGCAATGATCAAATGCAAAATACATGTACAGAATTTCTGATAATTATCTTGTCTTTGTACATGGCTTTCATATCTTAGACCACCTTTTGCTAAACTTTAAATACAAATGTCATCAGTGAATACAAAATTCACTGTTAAGTGTTTTGTTCACAGAATTTTAACACATTGTTTTCATCAGGAGAGAAATGTGTGCAATTGACCCTTCGCTAAACACCCCCCCCAGAATTTTGGCCAACCAGTTGCAGCACTCCAATGGATTTTAAATGTTGTCGAGTCTGACACCCCGGACAAACTCACGTTTAAATTGCATGAATGCCAGTGAGGGCTATGGCAAAAACTGAGTTTCTCTTGAAAAGTCATGTTTATGTGACAAATAATTAAACAGTGCACCAGGAGTACTTGCTACTGTGATTCCTGAAATGAACAGCCTCCTGGAGTATTTTTTAGAATCTGAAATTATACTTGTATTACATTGTTTGCTAGCTCAGCTGGCTAGCTAGCTCTCAGTCTCATTGACCATCAAACGTTGCTAATGCTAGCTAGCTAGCCACTTAATATAACTTGTTTTCTCAAAATGTATGTTAGCTAGCAAGGTTAGCAATGTTATGACTCCCATCTGCTGTCAACATCAGGATACGATTTGAGACCACTAGTTAACTCCAAAAGTGGTTATAGCCTTGACTTCGGTAAATACTACTGCGCAAAATTCTAAATCACCCCCTCAGTGTCAAACCATGTACAATATAGGGGAAGGTCTAGGCAATGGGGACAGAGATGTCGTGAAGGAAGTTGGGTTACTTCTAAGTAACTTTAGGTTACTCCTAAGTCATCATCTCCAACATTGTGACCTTCCATTTTAGAGCTTTGCTTTGGTGTGGGTTGAGGCCTATACATCCATATCAGTTTTGTTTTCGCCATTGTATTCACCTTTCCTTACTTCTATTGTGGATTGTGTTTCTGTGCACCAATGGAAAGTCTACGAAACTAGGAGGAAACAAGGCTATGTATTGAAATGCATGGATTTGGATTGTGATGATACTGATGAATGAATCCTGCACACAATGTGCTTATTATTATCATTTTTATTAGGAATAATATTTGATTTTATGTGAAATTGTTTGGTGAAATATGTATAAAAAGGAGAGTAATTGCCCATAATTCTGCAACTTCCATCTATACAACCTTTGGATAGTTGACTGCAAAGAAAATGTATTGATCTACCTGGATTTTTAAAAGACAAACTAACTTTCTGTTTTGTCTGCTCGGACTCAAAAGATACGTGTGGTTGTGTTAATCTTTTTGCAGGCGGTCATGTTCTTTTGATGAACATATTTGCAATTTTGACGGTATAATACAGTTTTGATGAATTCATGTATTTATGTTTTGAGAAGGCAAATACATTTTGAAAACACATTTACTGTTTTGCCAAAGGCCACAGAGTTCGGTGTCTTGTGGACTCTGTTTTGGAAATCGACAACGTAGTTCCAGAGAAATGCTTGTACACAATTGAGAAAACCTGTAATATGCAAATTGTATTTCTTATTCAGTTCTTTACTCACTGGATTCAGTGTTGCTCTTGTTACAATGATACAGGCTCCAGGGCATATAACCTTGATTTCACTTCAGTGGGAAGAATTCACAGCATATGGAATTTTGATCTAAATAAATACAGAATGAGGATATCTACAGAATTAGAAATTCATTGCACTTGAGATTACTAGAAGCCATAAAATTCATAGTGCATTGGTATAACACAGTGACAGCTTTTACAGCTTGAAATGCACAGTCCAAAGGCCTTCTTTCTGTGTCTAATCGGAATCGTTTTTTACCTCTGCCAAGAAGCAACGTACTCAGGATACCGTGGTCAAAGACCCCAGTCAAATCCTATATTGAGTGCTTTGAGATACAGTACAACTTCATACCCTGATATCAATGTATTTGGTTTATATTAGAGCAGTGCATGCCACAATAACGACTTGAACTAAACTCTTGTGTCTTCCCTTTATGGGCCCACTCGGGCTGCCAAGGCATACTGTGTCTGAAATCACTCCCTTTATCTCACTGGGCCCTGTACAGTTTAGTTGTGTGACCAGCTTGAAATGTTGACAAGCAGAGTTATATTGATTTGTTTTAAAGCTATTAGAAGTACATAGCAATTTACTATGAAACAACATTCTTAGAATTACATCATGCATTCGCAAGTTCTCTTTTTTGAAAATGTATTCATAACAATTTCAGAATAGTTCCTTTGAGCTCATCACTTGTCCCTTTTCATAATCACAAGATTAAACTGTGTTTCACCCCCTTCTCTCTTTTCCTCCTGAGACGGGATGTGAGTGTGTGTGTGTGTGTGCGCAGCACAGTTTCTCTGGCCTGCATCTCGGTTGAACCTTTGCAGGGATTACATCACATTTACATCAACCCCACTACAGGCTTTTTGATGTCAGACACAGTATGCAGTTAAGGGTAACTTACTTTAGACGGTTCTGTATCCATTGAATTCAATGGTCCTACAGCATACAGTAAAATCAATGTTTTGTGTGATACTATGAACTTTACAGGTTTGGAGCCATTTTGTGTAAAGTGGTCACTTCATATGAATACAGCTGACTGAAACCAAACCCTGTGGTCAAGAGCTCAGTGACACTTACAACTCCAGAATTTGTAATTATACTGTAAGTGTAGTAGAACACGTTCACTGAAATAACCCAATAGAGAGAACACACCAAAATAGAATTTAATTTCCATTTTATTTGACCAACTATAAATATAAAACACAATTAGAACAGTACTGGCTATTTACTGTATATGTACCACTAGCCTCATGCGGTAATGATAGGTTGTTCCTCACTATAATCCTGAGTTGTGTTCTGTGACTGAGCTAACAGCTTGTGATTCTCAGTGATTCACTATGAGTGGTTATCCTGTCAGTATTCCCCTCATGCTATATTTCACCAGACCTTGAGTCACTACCAGAGAAACAAGTACTGAAACATTGATAATCTGCATAGAGTGCACTAAATCCTAGTTAAAACCCAAGAGTGTAACCTCTGTAGTTATTGCAGTAATTTACACCAAATGTTTCAGAATCGAAGTGCATATATATCAAATGTTACTTCTTACCGTAGGGAACTAAAATCCCATCAAAAACTCCTCTTGAAGATCCGAAGTGAAATATGTGAGAAAGAGGAGTAACTTTTGATGAACCGATCCTTAAAACAAATAAGTTATTCTAAATAAGAGCTCTGTCCCTGCAGATTCAGCATTGGCTGGATCAAAACCTGTCTGAAGCGACTGAATGGGCAGAAGTCTGCGGGCCCCAACAAGATTCCCCCCTTGTTCCTGAAAACATAGTGCGAGGAGCTAGCACCAGTTCTGTGCCATATCTTCAACTCATGTATGGAACACAGATCCTTCCCCTCTCAATGGAAACAGTCCATTGTCTATTGTCTGTGTGTAAGTGGTCCTTCTGTAGCTCAGTTGGTAGAGCATGGCGCTTGTAACGCCAGGGTAGTGGGTTCGATCCCCGGGACCACCCATACGTAGAATGTATGCACACATGACTGTAAGTCGCTTTGGATAAAAGCGTCTGCTAAATGGCATATATTATTATTATTATTATATTAAAAAGCCCCACCTCCCCTACAGGCAAATCTCAACTCCAAGGCGAAAATATTTAATGGGTTGCTACGTGACATACTGGAGAAGGAGACTGCTCATAACATCAAGTCTTCACGACGTCTTTGTGAAGAACAGGTCAACAGGGTCTGCTATTCTCCATCTCCTACAGTTGTAGCACAACATCTCAAACCAAGTGCCAAAGCAAAATGTTAATGTAACCTTTATAGACTTTTGAAGAGCATTTAACACCATGGACCATGGTCAGCTCATACTCACTCTACTCACACCATCAAGAGCTACCTCGACAACCACAAGTGAACAGTGAGGTAACCCACAGCTAGTCCCAGCTAAAATACCCCAGGGTGGATTGCTCTCTCCTCTAATATTTGTGCTATGCATGAACACCCTATACTCCAGCCTCCCAAGCAGCGTCCACCCTGTAAAGTACGCTGATGAACTTACACTCACAGAGTTGCTCCCTGGCAAGCTACCTGGCCAAACGCAAGTAGTGATCAATGCAGTGGCAGAGTGGGGAAAAACCAACTGCCTCTACATGAAGGAAGAGAAAACCAAGAATATGGTAATCTGGTTCAAAAAGGCTGCTGACAAGGCCTCTCCACCAGTGGTTGCTGTAAACTGCCATCCAGCTGAACGTGTGGAGTCCTTCCTTTTGCTGGGTGTAATGGTGTCAGCTGACCTGACCTGGGACAAGCACATCAGGTATATCCTAAAAAAGGTTAAACTCCTGATCTACTGCCTAAGTGTAGCAAGACAAACTGGCCTCCCAACTGAAATCCTACTGCAGGTACAATGCCCTCGGAAAGTATTCAGACCCCTTGACTTTTTGCACATTTTGTTACTTTACAGCCTTATTCTAACATTGATTAAATATTTATTCCCCTCATCAATATACACACAATAGCCCATAGTGACAAAATGAAAACAGGTTTTTTGAATTTTTTGCAAACGTATTCAATTAAAAAATACCTTATTTATATACGTATTCAGACCCTTTGTTATGAGACTCAAAATTGAGCTCAGGAGCATCCTATTTCCATTGATCATCCTTGAGATGTTTCTACAACTTGATTGGAGTACACCCGTGGTAAATTCAATTGATTGGACATGAAAAAACTATGAGGTCGAAGGAATTGTCTGTAGAGCTGCGAGACAGGATTGTGTCAATGCACAGATCTGGGGAAGGGTGCCGTCTGTGGAGATGGGAGAACCTTCCAGAAGGACAACTATCTCTGCAGCACTCCACCAATCAGGTCTTTATGGTAGAGTGGCCTGACGGAAGCCACTCCTCAGTAAAAGGCAGATGACAGCCCGCTTGGAGTTTGCCAAAAGGCACCTAAAGACTCTCGGACCATGAGAAACAAGATTCTCTGTGCTGATGAAACCAAGATCAAACGTTTTGACTTGAATGCCAAGCGTCACGTCTGCAGGAAACCTGGCACCATCCCTACGGTGAAGCATGGTGGTGGCAGCATCATGCTTTGGAGATGTTTTTCAGCAGCGGGAACTGGAAGACTAGTCAGGATCAAGGGGAAGATGAATGGAGCAAATTACAGAGAGATCCTTGATGAAAACCTGCTCCAGAGCACTCACGACCTCAGACTGATGCGAAGGTTCACCTTCTAACAGGACAACGACCCTAAGCACACACCCAAGACAACGCAGGAGTGGCTTCAGGACAAGTCTCAATGTTCTTGAGTGGCCCAGCCAGAGCCCAGACTTGAACCCGATCTAACATCTCTGGAGAGACCTGAAAATAGCTGTGGAGCAACGCTCCCCATCCAACCTGACAGAGCTTGAGAGGATCTGCATAGAATAATGGGAGAAACTCCCCAAATACAGGTGTGGCAAGCTTGTAGCGTCATACCCAGAAGACTCAAGGCTGTCGTTGCTGCCAAAGGTGCTTCAGCAAAGTACTGAGTAAAGGGTCTGAATACTTACGTAAATGTTATATTTCTGTTTTTTATTCTTTTTTTCTACAATGAAATATAGTAAAAAATAAAGGGAAACTCTTGAATGTGTATGTGTTTTCAAACTCCAAGATGTTAAAATAAACCTACAACAATACCATGGAGATTTGGAATGGGCTTTGTATCGCTGTCATTTCTTGACCATATGTGACTCACTACCTGGATTCGGACTTATGTAGCAAAATTTGAAATGGTGTTTTTTACATTGGATAAAAATAGACAACAAAGTACCAACACTAGGCTCTAACTAGAAGAGCAAACAGCTCTTGGAAACGATTAATAACGTTAGCTAGCTAACAGTACACTTTAGCTTAAGACATAACGTTATAGCGAGCTAGCTAGGTAAACAACGTTTAAGACCACACGTCACGTAAGCTAATGAGACAGCCTGCTAACTTTAGCTAGTTAAACAACAATGAACAAAGTGCCAACTAACTAGAAAAGCAAACATCTCTGGGAAACGAATAATAACGTCCGCTAGGGAGCCAGCCAGCTAACGTTAGCTAGTTAAACAACAATGAACAAAGTGGCAACAATGCCACAGTACTGGGTGCTAACCAACCAAGTCCAATGTTGGCTAGCTAAAATTAGGCTCCAACTAGAAAACTAGAAACAACTAGAAAAGTAAAGTTATACCCATCCTCATCGGCGTCGTTAGGGGTGGGCTTCCGAGGCTGCCGCCCCAAATGTTTTTGGAAGGCTATTTTTGGCAGGCTGTTTTTGGCAGGCCCCACTGGCTTTGGGTTATGCCACCTATTTCCTCAAATTCTAGCAACACTCTTGCCCATCCCATAGACACCTAGGGCTATGAGTGTTAGTGACTCAGGCTGAAGAATCCCCACATACCAGGAGATGAGGAAGAGAAATCATGGGTTTCTGGTAATACTGACCCAGAACAAACAAATAGTTACATCCACCCTGCACTTTTATTGCCTTCCCTTTTCTCTCTGATAGCAGCTATTTTCAGGAAAGGGGCCAGGGTGCGACTTGATCTCTGAGGTTAAGGTTAGGTTTATAACTAGAGTTAGGGTTGAGATTAGACTAGAGAGTTTAATAGTCACTTGTACAGGGTTGGAGATGTAATCACAGGGTACAGTGAAATTACTGAGCTCTGAGCTCCATCAACACAGGAAGAAGTGAAATAAAACAATACATATATAATAAAAATGGATAATAATAAAAACATAAATAATAATCTATACATATTAACAGCTGCGCAATAGTAAATGTCCATTGGGGTGGGGGAAGGTTAAATGTCAGTTGGTGGGGGGTGGGAAATGTCCATGGGGGAGCAGCAGGGTAGGAAGGAAAACCGGGGGAGCAGTGATACCCCCATACTGGACTGAGTGATAGCAGGCGTGTGGACATGAATCTAGAGTTAGGGTTATGGATGGGGTTAGGGTTGAGCCTTGATGTGGACATGAAGTAAGGGTTATGGCTGGGGTTAGAGTTGAGGACATGAAGAGGACTATCCAGGAAAAGTGTTCATTGGGGCGGCAGGGTAGCCTAGTGGTTAGAGCGTTGGACTAGTAACCGAAAGGTTGCAAGTTCGAATCCCCGAGCTGACAAGGTACAAATCTGTCGTTCTGCCACTGAACAGGCAGTTAACCCACTGTTTCTAGGCCGTCATTGAAAATAAGAATTTGTTCTTAACTGACTTGCCTAGTAAAATAAATTTTTAAAAATGAATTACATTCACTAGACGATCTTACCCAGAGCAACTTACAGGAGCAGTAGAGTTGAGTGCCTTACTCAAGCCCATCCTCCTAAAGCTCCTCCCACCAGCCTCCTCTGAACCACACCTCTCAGAGGCCAGTTTAATAGTTTAACACGGTCCTTTGCTTACAGAGTAAAGCCCCTTGCTTACAACTGAAGCATCCTGATGACTTTAACCTGTCAGAGCCTAGACCTACTCATGGGTGGGTTGGTCTTACTCTGTAAGCAAGGGACTGGGTTAAACTGTTAAACTGGCCTCCGAGAGGTGTGGTTCAGAGGAGGCTGGTGGGAGGACCTATAGACGGGCTCATTGTAATGGCTTGAATATAATTTATGGAACGGAGTCAACCATGTGGTTTCAATATGTTTGATGTGTTTGATACCGTTCCATAGATTCCATTCCAGCTATTACAATGAGCCCGTCTTCGTATAGCTCCTCCCACCAGCCTCCTCTGGTGGGGTTAGAGGTGTGAGGCTGAGTGAGAGACCCTATTATCAGCTTCAGCAGAGTAGAAGGGTGATGTTAGGGGCCCTAATACTGAAGAGTTTCAGATCCATCTAAGTGGAGAGTTTCAGATCCATCTAACTGGAGAGTTTCACATCCATCTAACTGGAGAGTTTCACATCCATCTAACTGGAGAGTTTCACATCCATCTAACTGGAGAGTTTCCCACATTCATCTAAGTGGAGAGTTTCACAAATCCATCTAAGTGGAGTTCAGTTTCAGATCCATCTAAGTGGAGAGTTTCAGATCCATCTAACTGGAGAGTTTCACATCCATCTAACTGCTCTCTCCACTGGAGAGTTTCAAGACCATCCATCTAACTCCAGGCTCTGAGAGTTTCATCCATCCATCTAACTGGAGAGTTTCAGTCAAAATCCATCTAAGTGGAGAGTTTCAGATCCATCTAACTGAAGACTTTTACTTCCATCTAAGTGGAGAGTTTCACATACATCTAAGTGGAGAGTTTCACATCCATCTAAATGGAGAGTTTCACATTCATCTAACTGGAGAGTTTCACATTCATCTAAGTGGAGAGTTTCACATCCATCTAAGTGGAGAGTTTCAGATCCATCTAAATGGAGAGTTTCACATCCATCTAACTGGAGAGTTTCACATTCATCTAAGTGGAGAGTTTCACATCCATCTAAGTGGAGAGTTTCAGATCCATCTAAGTGGAGAGTTTCAGATCCATCTAACTGAAGACTTTTACTTCCATCTAAGTGGAGAGTTTCACATACATCTAAGTGGAGAGTTTCACATCCATCTAAATGGAGAGTTTCACATTCATCTAACTGGAGAGTTTCACATCTGCGTTACTGGAGATTTTCATATCCATCTAACTGAATAGTTTCACATCCGCGTTACTGGAGAGTTTCATATCCATCTAACTGGTTTGTGAACCTTGTCCCTCCACTTCTTGCTACATGTTATCACTAAACACTTATCTGACAGGATTCTTAATGCATAGCATCAACATGTATTTTTTTATGTCCAATGATGAGGACTAAAATGCATTCTGGTTTGTTCAGCTGCCTAATAAAAATATGAAACTAAAACCATTCACCTAAAAATATGCAACTAAAACACCATCAGAAGAATCCATTCCCTGAGAATAAGAAATATGTTGGCCAGCAGGTTGCTTAGCTGTTAAGAGCGCTGGGCCAGTAACGAAAGGTCACTGGGCTATACTTAGCCTATACTTGTGGGCAACATTCAGACTTGTCTCAGAGTAGAAAGGTGGTGGTCTGTTGATATCCCTCTAGTGGTGTGGGGGCTGTGCTTTGGCACGGTGGGTGGGGTAATATCCTGCCTGGTTGGCCCTGTCCCAGGGTATCGTTGGACAGGGCCACAGTGCCCCCCCCCTGTCTCAGCTTCCGGTATCTGTGGTGCAATAGTTTATGTGTCAGGGGGCTAGGGTCAGTCTGTTATATCTGGTGTAGTTCTCCTGTCTTATCTGGTGTCCTGTGTGAATTTAAGTATGCTCCCTCTAATTCTCTCTCTCTCCCTTTCCATCCCTCCCATCCTTGGACCATGCCTCAGGACTACCTGGCCTGACGACTCCTGGCTATCCCCAGTCCACCTGGTTGTGCTGCTGCTCCCGTTTCAACTGTTCTGCCTGTGGCTATGGAACCCTGACCTGTTCACCGGACGTGCTACCTTGTAGCAAAAACCTGCTGTTTTTGACTTGATATCTCTCTCTCTCTACCGCACCTGCTGTCTTGACCCTCTGAATGACCTTGCTGGTCATTTATGAACGTTTGAACATCTTGAAGAACAATCTGGCCTTAATGGCCATGTACTATCTCCACCCGGCACAACCAGAAGAGGACTGGCCACCCCCCAGAGCCTGGTTCCTCTCTAGGTTTCTTCCTAGGTTCCTGCCTTTCTAGAGAGTTTTTCCTGGCCTCCGCGCTTCTACATCTGCATTGCTTGCTGTTTGGGCTTTTAGGCTGGGTTTCTGTATCGCACTTTGTGACATCTGCTGATGTAAAAAGGGCTTTATAAAATAATTTGATTGATTGATTGACTGGTTCAAATCCAGAGCCGGCTACGTGAAAAATATGTCATTGAGCAAGGGTTATCCTGCCCCAGGGCTATAAATTGTCAATTTAAGAATCTTCAGTACTTTCCTAAGATATTAGTCATGAAACATGTTGCCTCACTCAACTTCTTAGGGATGCAATCCTGTCAACGGTGTCGAATGACAACAGCCAGTGAAAGTGAGAATTCCTCAAACATACATGTATCTTATACCGTTTTAAAGGTAATCTTGCTGTTAATCCCACCACAGTGTCCGATTTCAAATAGGTTTTACAGTGAAAGCACCACAAACGATTATGTTAGGTCACCACTAACTCACAGAAAACTTCTGCCATTTTTCCAGCTAAAGAGAGGAGTCACAAAAAGCACAAAAGAGATAAAATTAATCACTAACCTTTGATGATCTTCATCAGATGACAATCATAGGACTTCATGTTACACAATACATGTATGTTTTGTTTGATAAAGTTCATATTTATATAAAACAATCTCAGTATACATTGGCGCGTTACGTTCACGAGTTCCAAAAACATCCGGTGATATTGCAGAGAGCCACATCATTTTACAGAAATACTCATTATAAATGTTGATAAATACAATTGTTAGACATGGACATATAGATATACCTCTCCTTAATGCAACTGCTGTGTCAGATTTCAAAAAAACTTTACAGAAAAAGCAAAGCATGCAATAATCTGAGACGGCGCTCAGAAATAATAAAAAAAATCCACCATGTTGGCGTCAACAGAAATCAGAAATAACATTATAAATATTCCCTTACCTTTGATGATCTTCAACCGAATGCACTCCCAGGAATCCTAGTTACACAATAAATTTTGTTTTGTTTGATAATGTCCATTATTTATGTCCAAGTAGCTACTTTTGTTAGCGCGTTTAGTATACAAATCCAAACGCTCGTACAGGTCCAGCCGAACGTCGGATGAACATTTCAAAAAGTGATATTTCAGGTCAAAGAAACTTGTCAAACAAAGTATAGAATCAATCTTCAGGATGTTGTTATCATAAATCTTCAATAACGTTCCAACTGGAGAATTCCAATGTCTGTAGAAATACCATGGAATGCAGGTCGCTATCATGTGAAATGCGCGTGACCAGGACCTGGCTGTCTGCCAGACCACTGACTTAAACAGCTCCCATCCGGCTCCACGTCACAGTAGAAGCCTCATTCAATTTTCTAAAGGCGGTTGACATCTAGTGGAAGCCTTAGTAAGTGCAACATAACCAATATCCCACTGTGTATTCAATAGGGGCTGGGTTGAAAATCGGTTTTCTTCTCAGGTTTTTGCCTGCCATATGAGTTCTGTTATACTCACAGACATCATTCAAACAGTTTTAGAAACTTCAGAGTGTTTTCTATCCAATACTACTAATAATATGCATATATTAGCATCTGGGACTGAGGAGCAGGCCGTTTACTCTGGGCACCTTTCATCCAAGCTACTCAATACTGCCCCTGCAGCCATAATTTAACACACAACCATGTCTCACAACCTCCCCCTGTCAGGAAGCTCTCACATTAACACCCTGATTAATATCAAGAGATGGCATGATGACTAATTGTTAGTTAGGGGTTTGAAGGTTTTTCTTTGATAAGATTAATGTTTCAATTTGTTTAACAAAAACATTTGGAATGCTTCTCCTTAATTCTCCTTCCGCCATTCTTTGTTTCTTTGTAAGTACTTTTATTTAGTTATTTTATGATGTGAAACACTTTGTTGTATTGAAAAGCGGTATACAAATAAAGTTATTATTATTATTATTATTATAATATCCCTCTAGCGTATTTGATGAACAATGGGAAGTATCTCAGAACACTGAGCTTTTGTCATTTTGATCTCTTTTTGCTGCTCATCTTACCTGTCAGTCTACTCTTCTCACTTGTGATTGGCTAGGCTATTTCCATGCAGGTACAGTGCTTTCAGAAAGTATTCAGACCCTTTGACTTTTTCCACATAAGATAAAATTGATTAAATACTTTTTGCACCTCATCAATCTACACACAATACCCCATAATGACAAACCAAAAACATATATTTTTTAAACATTTTGACTAATTTCTTAAAAAATAAAAAATGATAATCACATTTTCATAAGTATTCAAACCCTTTACTCAGTACTTTGTTTTACTGAAATTATAATAGAATGAGAAAGAGGATAGATGTCTGTACTTACTGTAAGCTTGACTAATTAAACAGTTCCAGGCAGTGGTTTCAACACAGGGTAAACACATAGACTTGATCCAGATATTTGGCCACTGAGTCTGAGGGTAAAACCTCTCTGGTGGTTATTATATTATCGTGACTCAAGCACCTTTGGCAGCAATTGCAGCCCGAGTCTTCTTGGGTGTGACGCTACAAGCTCGGCACACCTATATTTGGGGAGTTTCTCTCATTCTTCTCTGCAGATCCTCTCAAGCTCTATCAGGTTGGATGGGGAGCCTAGCTGCACAACTATTTTAGGGTCTTTCCAGAGATGTTTGATCGGGTTCAAGCCCAGGCTCTGGCTGGGCCACTCAAGGACATTCAGAGACATGTCCGGAAGCCACTTCTGCGTTGTCTTGGCTGTGTGCTTAGGGTCATTGTCCTGTTAGAAGGTGAAACCTCACCCCAGTCTGAGGTCGTGAGCGCTCTGAAGCAGATTTTCATTAAGGATTTATCTGTAGTTTTCTCCATTCATCTTTGCCTCAATCCTGACTAGTCTCTCAGTCCCCACAGCATGATGCTGCCACCACCACCTTTTGGCAAACTCCAAGCGGGCTGTCAAGTGCCTTTTTCTGAGTGGCTTCCGTCTGGCCAGTCTACCAAAAAGGCCTAATTGGTGGAGTGCTGCAGAGATAGTTGTCCTTCTGGAAGGTTCTCCCATCTAAACAGAGGAACTCTGGAGCTCTGTCAGAGTGACCATCAGGTTCTTGGTCACCTCAATGACCAAGTTTCTCAATGACCTCAATTTCGAGTCTCGTAGCAAAGGGTCTGAATACTTTTTGCAAAAATGTCTAAAAACCTGTTTTCGATTTGTCATCATGGGGTATTGTGTGTAGTTTGCTGAGGATTTCTTTATTTTTTAATAGATTTTAGAATAAGGCTGTAATGTAACAAAATGTGGAAAAAGCCAAGGGGTCTGAATACTTTCCAAAGTATATAATCAGAGTGCGGTAGTTAGTTTCTGTAGATGAGCTCAGGGATGAAAGTCTCCAAACTCATATCGCTGCATGATGCTCTTAGACAGTGTTTTTTCTTATCATTTCAAACATATTTATGACGTGAAGCAGGCCTTATGTAACATTTAATTTTGTCAACTTCGTAGACACTGTAAACAATAAAAAATCATAGTTCAAGTATTTCCTAACACAAGATGTGTTACATGAGCTTCTTTTGTTACATGAATCTGCATTTCCCTCTGTGAGTACACAATCAAAATGACTGCGGCCTGAACAGGAAAGAGTCCTCCCATGAGTTAACAGGTCCTGTCACTGAAACTAGTTGACAGAGATTGCGTGCCTCCTCTCAGCAACACAGAGCTTCTCCTTTTAACCAGAGAGAACATGTAACTAACCCTTCATATGCTTTTTGAAGAATATTAGACTGTACTACTAATAATTATTTAATTAGACATGTTCCATTTGATTGTAGTGCAAATGCTCCTGTGGGTGGTGTTATAAGTGGACTGCAATCCATGCAAACAGCATTGTCATACTGGTAGCCATTTAAAGTTCCAGTTAGGCTTGGCCATATACCATTTATACCGTATACCAGGGTATTTCGAAATACTGATGGTATGATATCCTATATCTGCTTTTAACTAACTAAATTAAGTGTAACTATAAGAAATCTAATATGTGTCAAATAAATTATATCCAGTTCAGGGATCTAGCTTTGCATTTGTTTTTTTAACTTGCTAGGTAAGTGGCTAGAAGTCAAGATCAAGTTTATTGGTTACAACAGAGACATGCAATCCCCTCCTGGATCAAGATCCCTGTTGCCTGAATTGTTTTGTATGTCAAATTCTGTTGTTGTTGAAATAGCGCCCCTTGTGTGCACTTCTAGTAGTACTGTTTACCACGGCGTGGTACAGAAAAGGTATGAAGGTATGAAAAACTGAATACCACCCAACCCTAGTTCCTGTGGTTACAAACCACTGACTGTCTTTTTCAGCTGAGGATTATAGTACCCTGCTTATTTTTTATCCAATGAGAGAGAATATACTTCTCTTTTCTTTTCTTTTTTTCAAATGACTCCAGCCTTGAATCTGACTATCACAACCCCAGTCCTGACAACCCAACCCAGCTCACAGTCACATCCCTGTGACATGACTAGACCATCTTCAGATGTAGGATCTTAATTTGAGCCAGTTTGCTACAACAGGAAAATAATCCTTCAGCAACAGGAAATTATGTGGATTATAATGAATAGACATTTTTGTAGGGTTTGATATGTTTTTCGTAAGGGAAAATCAAGTCTGAGATGTCAAAGTGGAAATTACAAACTTCAGATGCCCTTTTAAACCTCGTATATGCTACAGAAAAAAAACTGCATTTCAGGAAAGATGTCCTGCACCAGGGTGATCAAATTAAGATCCTACATCTGTAACAGTTTATCCAAACAAGGGAACCACCACCAGAGTTCTGATCAGGTTGAACTCCCCAGACACCCATGAGACCATGTGCTCCTGACACTCAGCATGGTTCAAATCTGCTTTTTAATCCGAGTTTGGTCCCAAGTTCAATGATAAAGCCTCTGTGTGATATACCTCACTGGCAAAGCACTTGTTGTCAAGCATTAGTAATCAGTGGACAGCATCTGTTAACACCCAGAGTTCTAATGGTGAATTTATGATGAGTCATCAGTTGTGGGGAAGAGGCCACTGCTGAATTCACTGCTATGTAGTTGTCCTAGGCAAGCAGGAAACAAACAGTTTTGAACAGACTCATATTATCACATTGGGTATAAAGTGTTTATTGCAGGCATATAAGCTGGGTTCGAAGAAGGATCATAATTTTATTGGTACAGTGCTGAGAATAAAGTAGTTGTCCAACAGTTCTGTTAGTGTCTCCCTTTTCTTTCACTTCCTGCCAGTTACACCTTCAATTCTAATTTTGTCTCACACAAAAATAAAGTTATGCTCCTTTAAGAGAAGCCTTCTTGAAATGTGGTAGAAAGGCAGCGTTTTTTGGGAGAGATTTCAGGGTAATTGACTGGTGTAAGTGTAAGGGGCTGTGTCAGTGTTAGGGGGGTGTTGAGGGGCACATGGGTGAAGGGGAGGTGTTGAAGTGACACTGAATTATGTACAAGAGGCCAATAGTGGGTTATAGTGAGTCTAAACAAGCCAGAGATTGAATGTAGCCTAAATTCTATAACAGAATAGTTGCAGGTTTCTACACAGTAGGAAGCCTGTTGATTGGGGGTGGGGGACTGTGTCATTAGGTTATGATAATGGAAGGCAGGTAGCCTAGAAGTTAAGAGATTTGGGCCAGTAACAGAAAGGTCGCTGGTTCAAATCCCTGACTCGGTTAAAAATCTATTGATGTGCCCTTGAGGCACTTATTCGAAATTTGCTGTGGATAAGAGCTTCTGCTAAATGACTAAAATGAGTTGAATGAAGGATCTGTGTGCTGACTTTAAGTAGCAGGCTATACAGTACAGACGTTTCACTAGGACACTGCATTATAGCTGAACAGCAGCTGGCTCAGATTGCAACAAGGCTGTGTTTATATTACACTGGACAGAGCAGTAAACCGGGTGGGGGGAGTGAGCTACTGACTGTTCAACATGTCTGGGCGTATCCTTGTCTGTACATTGTAGAGCCAGAACCCTGAGGCCCTACTGAGCACCCTCACGAGAGCCAGACAGAAACTGTTCAGACGCTCACTCTATCTGCCTGTAACTGTAGCCAGTTCGGACATGAAGGAACAAAAGGCAGACAGCCATCTTGGAGTGATGACCTCACCACAGATCATTATATGAGTGGAGGTGTGGTTGGATTGTGTTTTGGCGGGGGGGGGGGGGGGGGGTAGTGATGTGTGTCCTATCATTGGGGGGGGTGGTGATGTGTGTCCTATCATTGGGGGGGTAGTGATGTGTGTCCTATCAATGGGGGGTTGAGGGGGGTAGTGATGTGTGTCCTATCATTGGGATATAGTCAGTCTTTCAGTCAGGAACATAGTGATTAATTTAACAGATACAAACATGCTCTAACAGGCACACGCAGTACATACATGCTCACATAAGTAAGTACTAAATGAGTTAGTGTCAACTTAGTGCTATTACTCCCAATTGCAACTGTGTACCTTAACAGTAGTGGCCCTGAGTGAGCCTAACAACAGGAGAGGAGCTAGTAGCACAGCTTGTGTCTCTGGTTACCATGAGTCACTCCAGCCTTTGTGTGGCGGCTTTCAGTGGCGTGTAAACAGATATTCATCCGACGTGCATCACGTGTGCCCTGGCTCCTGCAGGTCTGTGTTGCTCTAGACACATTCTCCACTCTGTTGACCTTGACACGCTGCTGTCGACAAGCATTGGACATAATAACCCCTCTCTTTTATTACATGTAATATAGTTTATTGATTTATTTTTAAAAAAAAGATCAATTAATATAGCTAAGAAAGCAATTAACTGATAAGAGCTGGTGATTTGGTGGGTGTCCATTGCAAGGAGCGGGAGAAATGGGAATTATAAGCCAAGCTGGACCGAAAGCTCAGAGACATACGGTACATAACTATGGAAGTAACACAACTTCCTGTATTTTCGCTGAGTCACCAGAGTTGTTAAAGGGAACACAGACAGATGTAACAAGGTCATGTAAAAAGACAACAGTGTTATGTCAGAGATACATTGTCTTGACAAATAGCATTTTCTTCATGACCACAATATATAATGAGTTACAAAATGCAACAATACATTCTATTGAATCCCCTATTATAACATAACACTATATAGAATCTAATACCAGATCCACTAAACATGAGAAACAGTGGTTTAAAAAGCTGTATAGGAGCATCCCAATTGAATCCAAATGAACAAGACCGGAATAAGACAACCGCACAGCGCTTTAGTGGGCTTGTTCCTCACTCTCTGTGACGTTATGTGTGGAGCCAGGTGCATCCTGGGTATGTTCTGTCTCACACAGATTGACAAATATTCTGAAGCCTGATCCATGCCACCCCAAATCCTACATAATAATGTCGTATTGCCTTACCCAATAAACCAGTTTTGATTGAATTCAGGACTTTGGTCATAAACAATGAAACATGTTATGACACAAATGAGCCATAAAAACAGTCCTAATCAGAATGAACTTGGGCTGTAAAACCTCAGTAATACCTGATGATAGCTGTAAGTGTTTTGTATGTGGCTGTCTTCAGCATCATATCACAGACAAACTGTAGAGGATAACTTCTCAATCTACTACAGCAGTGTATGTTCCAACCTCACCTCCTGGGAAACCCCTGTCCATGACCTCAACTATTGCTGTCTGAACCTGTCAGAATCACGCTCAACACCCTTTTTAAATCACCCTGAATCAGACTAACCCTGTTCAGAAGCATGCCCCCAGATACCCCCCTTACCTTCATGACCCTAAACACACCCCATTGTGCAGATCGGGACACAAAATAACAGTGTCTTCATTGGAAGCTAGTGTTTATTTTGGGTGATTTGAGGGGAAATGGACTCACTAATCATTCTGCATTTGAGAACTGAGCTCAAAGTCAAGAGCGTTTCCCTGTCAACTACAGAAGAGTTTAGCATTGAGACACTATTTATGAGAAACATTTATTTGGCCTTTTGGCACATCAGGGTGAACTTATGGTTCTTCAATTATTTCAAACATTTATAATTATCCATATATAACAAAAAACTTAAGTCAGAAAATGTCCTCAGTATAAAATCATTTATTGTTGTTATGTTAGAGGTACAGAACCATTTTGAGACATCAAGGAGTCAACTTCAACAAATCGACCTCAACAAACCAGCAGCATGAACCCAGCTTACCGTGAACTCCTGCGTCCAGCGATTTCCCTCTGTCTCTTGACTAGTCATTAAAAGGTAGTCTCCTAGTATTTCAGCCTCAGGCCTTTTTAAAGCCAATAGTCTGCAGAAACAGCTTTAGAGCCATCTAACAGATCCATGTCATCACTTGGGAGCTATGAGGTGCTTTATCCCAAAAAGTCCATTCTGCTTTAACAGTAGAGTAATGGGTTGCCTGGTGTTCTAGAGGGAGGAAAT
Source organism: Oncorhynchus gorbuscha (assembly GCF_021184085.1). Taxonomy (NCBI): domain Eukaryota; kingdom Metazoa; phylum Chordata; class Actinopteri; order Salmoniformes; family Salmonidae; genus Oncorhynchus; species Oncorhynchus gorbuscha. Next base: position 8,817,148 of record NC_060180.1, on the reverse strand, counting down.
GGAAATGGAATATGGCTATTGACAGGGCCCCCAGAGTGAGAGGACGAGGTGAGGAGAGCCACATAGCAGGCTCACACAGGAAATCCCAAACCACACTAACAGAGACATACAGTACATCATATTACAGTCAAATCATATTTGTCACATACTTTGTAAGCAACATGTGTAGACTATCATGGAAACACTTACAGGCCCTTCCCAAAAATGCAGAGGGGAAAAAACAAGGAATAATAGAAAAATGACAACACGAGGAATGAGTAATGAAAACTCGGCTATATACGCAGGGTACCAGTACTGAGTCCATGTGCAGGGGTACAAGGTAATTGAGGTATGTATGTACATATAGGCAGGGATAAAGTGACTAGACAACAGGATAGATAATTAACAGTAGCAGCAGCATATGTGATGAGTCAAAGGAGCTAGTGCAAAAAGGGTTAATACAGACAGTGCAGGTAGTAATTGGTTAACTATTTAACTAACTATTTAGCAGTTGTATGTCTTGGGGGTAAAAGCTGTTCAGGGTCCTGTTGGTTCCAGACGTGGTGCATCAGTACACCAGAGAGAACAGTCTATGAAAGTAAGGTAGGGAATGTGTTTAAAAAGTTACATTTGATTGCAATGCTTTGGGGGTCCTCTGAGTGGATCCTTCCAATCAAATATTTCTCTGAACCAAAATGCCTTTGTCAATGAATGATATAACATCCTTATAGATAGAGATTCATTTGCAGCTTCAAAACATGAAAAGTCAAATGCACACAGAGTAAATTTCGTATAGTTCAAACTAAATCATTGAGTTACCACCTTCCCTCGGTACACTATGAGAAAGATGGTGTGATCTAACTGATGTGATCTGGTGTTATCCAACTAGTGTGATCTAACTGATGTGATCTGGTGTTATCCAACTAGTGTGATCTCACTGTGAAGTCTCTGTCTAAGCGTCCTCACATTTCAAACGGTAGTTTATCTCACCTCGGTCTCATGACACATCCGTCTCATCCAACGAAATCTAAAGTGGAACAGAGAAAGAGGGCTAATAAATAGATAGACACATTGTATTCAGGGGCAGATAAATAATGTAAACAGACAAACAAACCTTTGCTGTCATTATCATATACAAAGGCTTTATGATGTTCGTTTCATGCGATAATGTGATTTGTTATTTTTGATGTGTAACATGTTTGGACCTCGCTTCAATCGAGGCGTTACTTCAACACACCAGTCTTGCCAAAATATTTCATTACAATTTCCCATTCTCCACTTAAATTGCCATTACCAAACAATAATATTTAGATAAATAAATCATGCCTTACATTTAGCAGGAAATAATGTATATAATTTCCCTAGATTATATAAAATATTATTTGCATCACACCATAGTAAACTAAAATGCAAGTTTAAGTGTGTATTGTTATGAGCCTCTGTTTCTCACCTCTGTTTCTCACCTCTGTTTCTCATCTCTGTTTCTCACCTCTGTTTCTCATCTCTGTTTCTCACCTCTGTTTCTCACCTCTGTTTCTCACCTCTGTTTCTCACCTCTGTTTCTCACCTCTGTTTCTCACCTCTGTTTCTCACCTCTGTTTCTCACCTCTGTTTCTCACCTCTGTTTCTCACCTCTGTTTCTCACCTCTGTTTCTCACCTCTGTTTCTCACCTCTGTTTCTCACCTCTGTTTCTAACCTCTGTTTCTAACCTCTGTTTCTAACCTCTGTTTCTAACCTCTGTTTCTAACCTCTGTTTCTCACCTCTGTTTCTCACCTCTGTTTCTCACCTCTGTTTCTCACCTCGGTTTCTAACCTCGGTTTCTAACCTCTGTTTCTCACCTCTGTTTCTCACCTCTGTTTCTCACCTCTGTTTCTCACCTCTGTTTCTCACCTCTGTTTCTCACCTCTGTTTCTCACCTCTGTTTCTCACCTCTGTTTCTCACCTCTGTTTCTCACCTCTGTTTCTCACCTCTGTTTCTCACCTCTGTTTCTCACCTCTGTTTCTCACCTCTGTTTCTCACCTCTGTTTCTAACCTCTGTTTCTAACCTCTGTTTCTCACCTTTGTTTCTCATCTCTGTTTCTCATCTCTGTTTTTGGATGGATTTTCCTTGCTCATAAACCACAGGGTGTTATTTCGTACCCCCAAGCAACCTAGTCTCACTCACCAAGCTCTTATTAGCTATTGACAGAAAGTTGTCTGAAAACCCACATCCTCAGTCAAGTATTTTTTTGTGATCCAAAGAAATAAGCAACAAGACTGAACAAGACTAACATTTCACGCCCACCCCCATTCCCACAGGACTTCCCTAACCCATAGTTAGATTAGTGGTTCACAATAACATTCTTACACAATAAGTCCTCAGTCAAGTATTGTAAACATGTGTAAACAGAGAATTGAGCAAAAGCGCAGATTAAACGCAAAGCTCAACCTTAAAGTATCAACATTTGCTTGAATCTTAATAAAACATGTCTTATTCATCTTTTCAAAATATTTAATGGTATTGCTGATCAGGATAATAACTCCTTTCCATGACAATTAGGTCTGTGTTTTGATGTAATGTCAGCTTTCTTCTCACTGTATGGGAAAATGTTTAACATCCGAAAAATCAAACTATGATTTGAAGTTAAAAAAACATGGATTTCCATCCTGAAGAGAATCTCCTGTTGGTTTAAAATGTACTTTGACTTTGTTTGACACACTGGTCAGAGGAGGAGCTGTGATTGGGTGCTCATGTTGTACCTGGACTGTGAGGGTCGACCGTGACTACTCAGAGATTGTTTGAAGGAAGGCCCTGTATATGAGGCTGAAATTTGAGAAGACTATTCACTGTGCCACACACTACTCAAAGTAGTAAAATATATTTACACATCCAGACATTTTTGGTTCGTTTCACAGTCATAGATTAGACAGAATAGTTCTAATTTAGTAGAGTGAGGGCTAGTCAGTGATTGGGAGAGTATTTAAATCATGTTCATGAAACCATATTTTCAGTGGTCTGCTCTGGATTGAAGTACAATTTAGTCATGGAATAGGCTTATCTACAGTATGTCCATGAAACATTCCCTTCAAGACAGAGGAAAATACATACAAAGTGTTGCTGTCCTGTGTTCATTGCAAAGCCTCCAGAAGGATGCTGCAGGACACAACAAAAATGTCAAGTCCAGCATAGACCGACTTAAAATGGCTGCCCCAAAGTTAAAATTGCAGCATTACTTAGTGTCTGTCATAGACAGAGAGCAGTCCCATTCACTGCCACGTCACCCCAGCCGACGACGACAGGCTCACCTATGCAAGACACATTTCTCAGGTCACCTGAAAACATCACAGGCGGACATTATGATTAAAGAGGCCTCAGAAAAAAAAGAAAAAAAAATTAAATTAAAAAACATCAATTTACAACACGTAGCTCAGTTGGTAGAGCATGGCGCTTGTAACGCCAGGGTAGTGGGTTCGATCCCCGGGACCACCCATACGTAGAATGTATGCACACATGACTGTAAGTCGCTTTGGATAAAAGCGTCTGCTAAATGGCATATATTATATTATTATTATAATTAGAACAAAGACGATTTGAGTTTTGAAGGTGTTTTCAGTTAGCTGTTCATCATCCTTCCATGGAAAGAGGGCTTTGTATACTTTAAAATGGATGTCAGAGACATTTTTCACAAGGGCAGTCATTCTTCATGACCACATTCCTAAGGGCAGAGAAAGTGTTGTGAATGATTTATTATGCAGTCTATACCAAAAAGACTGAATAGTGTCTTGGGAGCTTTGTCTTTCTGCTTGATACAGTGCATCTCATCATTTAGCAGGTTACAGGCCTACTGTTAACACTGCTGTATTAACTGGATCAAGATCAGGGGCGACGACAGGATTGTCTTCACTGAATTAAGTCATTACAACGGCTGGCTTTCATAGAAAACAGACATGACAATCTACTTGAGTAAAACATCAATTTTTAATTACATGAAAATCAACAACGGATTACAAAAATTAATTATGTTTAAAATATGAATAACCTTAATAGAAATAGGTTTAAATAAATAACTACTTTGCCACACGATTGATCCAATTTATAGACACCCCGCCCAGACCAGCGAGACACTCTCCCAGACCTGCGGGACCCCCCCCCACACCCCCACTCCAATCAATCAACACCCCCCCCCAGGTCAACCATGCCCACACCCCATTTAGGCCCCCTCAGATCAGACCTACAGTACATAGTCGAAGGGGACTCCTATGGTAAGTACACCTATAGCTCATCTCTTGGCAGTAGTACTGCAGTCTACTTTATCACTGACCTCAACCCAGAGTCTCTCAGAGCGTTCACAGACAACCCTATCAGACCACAGGAAAATCACAGTCTACTTGAACAGAGCAATACTCAATCATGAGGCATCAAAGCATAAAGGAACGGAGTAATATTAAGAAATGCTATGGATGGAAGGAATATAGTTTGGAAACCTACCAAAAAACAATTAGGCAACAACAAATTCAATCTCTTTTGGACAACTTCCTGGACAAAACGTTCCACTGTAATAGTGAAGGTGTAAACTTGGCAGTAGAAAATCTTAACAGTATATTTGACTTCTCAGTTTCCCTATCAATTCAAAAAATCTCAAATAGAAAACCGAAGAAAATGAACAACAATGACAAATGGTTTGATGAAGAATGAAAAAATCTAAGAAATAAATTGAGAAACCTGTCCAACCAAAAACATAGAGACCCAGAAAACCTGAGTCTACGCCTTCACTATGGTGAATCACTAAAACAATACAGAAATACACTACGGAAAAAGAAGGAACAGCACGTCAGAAATCAGCTCAATGCAATTGAAGAATCCATAGACTCTAACCACTTTTGGGAAAATTGGAAAACACTAAACAAACAACAACACGAAGAATTATCTACCCAAGAGGTAAACCACTTCTCCAATCTGTTTGGCTCTATATCAAAGAACAAACAGAAAAAACATATACATGATCAAATACAAATCTTAGAATCAACCATTAAAGGGGCGGCAGGGTAGCCTAGTGGTTAGAGCGTTGGACTAGTAACCCCCGAGCTGACAAGGTACAAATCTGTCGTTCTGCCCCTGAACAGGCAGTTAACCCACTGTTCCCAGGCCGTCATTGAAAATAAGAATGTGTACTTAACTGACTTGCCTGGTTAAATAAAGGTTAAAAAAATATTTAAAAAAAGACTACTAGAACCCACTGGATTCTCCAATTACCTTGAATGAACTACAGAACAAAATAAAAATCCTCCATCCCGAAAAGGCCTGTGGTGTTGATGGTATCCTCAATGAAATAATCAAATATACAGACAACAAATTCCAGTTGGCTATACTAAAACTCTTTAACATCATCCTTAGCTCTGGCATCTTCCCCAATATTTGGAACCAAGGACTGATCACCCCAAACCACAAAAGTGGAGTCAATTTTGACCCCAAATTTATGCGTCAATAGCAGCCTTGGGAAAATCCTCAATGTACTGAGCAAATGTCAAATTGGCTTTTTACCAAATTATCGTACGACAGACCACGTATTCACCCTACACACCCTAATTGACAAAGAAAACAAACTAAAACAAAACAATGGCAAAGTCTTCTCATGCTTTTTGATTTCAAAAAGCCTATGACTCAATTTGGCGTGAGGGTCTGCTATACAAATTGATGGAAAGTGGTACTGGGGGAAAAACATACAACATTGTAAAATCCATGTACACAAACAACACGTGTGTGGTTAAAATAGGCAAAACACACACATTTCTTCCCACAGGGCCATGGGGTGACACCAGGATGCAACTTAAGCCCCAACCTCTTCAACATATATATCAACGAATTGGCGAGGGCACTAGAAAAGTCTGCAGCACCCGGCCTCACCCTACTAGAATCTGAAGTCAAATGTCTATTGTTTGCTGATGATATGGTGATTCTGTCCCCAACCAAGGAGGGCCTACAGCAGCACTTAAATCTTCTGCACAGATTCTGCAAGAGCTGGGCCCTGACAGTAAATCTCAGTAAGACCAAAATAATGGTGTTCCAAAAAAGGTCCAGTTCCCAGGACCACAAATACAAATTATATCTAGACACCATTGCCCCAGAGCACACAAAAAAAACTATACATACCTTGGCCTAAACATCAGCGCCACAGGTAACTTCCACAAAGCCGTGAACGATCTGAGAGACAAGGCAAGAAGGGCATTCTATGCCATCAAAAGGAACATAAAATTTGACATAGCAATTAGGATCAGGCTAAAAATACTTGAATCAGTTATAGAACCCATTGCCCTTTATGGTTGTGAGGTCTGGGGTCCTCTCACCAACCAATAATTCACAAAATGGGACAAACACCAAATTGAGACTCTGCATGCAGAATTCTGCAAAAATACAATCCGTGTACAATGAAAAACACCAAATAATCCATGCAGAGCAGAATTAGGCCAATACCCGTTAATTATCCAAATCTAGAAAAGAGACATTAAATTCTACAACCACTGAAAAGGAAGCGATTCCCAAACCTTCCATAACAAAGCCATCACCTACAGAGAGATTAACCTGGAGAAGAGTCCCCTAAGCAAGCTGGTCCTGGAGCTCGGTTAACAAACACAAACACACCCCACAGAGCCACAGGAGAGCAACACAATTAGACCCAAGCAAATCATGAGAAAACAAAAAGATAATTACTTGATACATTGGATATAATTAACTAAAAAAACAGAGCAAACTAGAATGCTATTTGGCTCTAAACAGAGAGTACACAGTGGCAGAATACCTGACCACTGTGACTGACCCAAACTTAAGAAAAGCTTTGACTATGTACAGACTCAGTGAGCATAGCCTTGCTATTGAGAAAGGCCACCGTTGGCAGACCTGGCTCTCAAGAGAACACAAGCTATGTGCACACTGCCCACAAAATGAGGTGAAAGCTGAACTGCACTTCCTAACCTCCTGCCCAATCAATGTATGACCATATTAGAGACACATATTTACTCAGCTTACACAGATCTACAAAGAATTCGAAAACAAACCCGATTTTGATAAACTCAATTAATGGGTGAAATACCACAGTGTGCCATCACAGCAGCAAGATGTGTGACCTGTTGCCACAAGAAAAGGTCAACCAGTGAAGAACAAACACCATTGTAAATACAACCCATAATTATGTTTATTTATTTTCCCTTTTGTAGTTTAACCATTAGTACATCGATACAACACTGTATATTTACATAATATAACATCTGTAATGTCTTTAGGCTTTTTGAACTTTTGTGAGTGTAATGTTTACTGTTCATTTTCATTGTTTATTTCACTTTTGTATATTATCTACTTCACTTGTTTTGACAATGTTTACATATGTTTCCCATGTTAATAAAGCCCCTTGAATTGAATTGAATTGAATTGAGAGAAAGAGAGAGAGAGAGAGATTTTGAAGTGATTCACTCATCTTTTGAGTCTCTATCCAATGAAGAGAAAACCGCCCACAACAATAAAAGCAAACCACACTCTGATCAGATGACTTCTACACACCTCAACTCTCGCTCTTCATCACAATGGATAAACAGACAGTGTTTTCATCTAAAGCACCATCACAACAACAAAGTGTGCATGAGTTAAATTGTTCTGAGAATTACCAGCTAAGCTACTAGAAAAGATGCACCGCAAAGAAAGATCTGCATGCACTTCCACACGCTTCTCATAATACACCCTGAAAAACAACCACTCTAACAGTGTTTTACTGCCTGAAATGGACATATGACATTTCCCCCTTTGACTTTTTTCACAGACCTCTTTCTGCCCAATGACAATTTTATGGCTTTGAATGCACAGCATAGTGACTGGGAACTGTTGTGACCCTGTTCCCAGAACAGAACTACAGACAGAACAAATACTCTATATCAAGGTCACTGTCCCATCTTTGTAGGGTACGTGTTCTCTCGGTCTTGCATCACAGACAGATGTGGTGAATGAGACAAGGCATAGGAGCACAGCATTGACATCAGCACCCAGGCTTAGAGATTATGGCAGCCAGCGCTTTGTCCACTCTGTCATGGATAAACAGCTATTGGTCATCCATGGCTACTTAATGGATGAACTCCACTTTAGTGAATTCATCTCAAATAAAAAGAGGGGAAGAACCCAGGCGTGCATCCATCCATTATGTGGTTGGGATGGTTTGTGGGGTGATTAGTAAACATCTCCTGTACAGTACATTGTCTGAACGTCTCCTACGTGTGGCTGGCCAACTGAGAATGGCTTTGCGGGGGCAAGTAGGAGGTTGACTAAACAAGCAGTCATTTATCACACGCTGGGAAGGACAAGAGATGTGTGATCTGATCGTTTCTCTTTGAGGTTTCAGGTCTTTGTTCATCATCAACATGTAGAGTTAATTCATACGCATGAGAGAGTGACTGTTCCGCCACTTCTCTCCTCTTCTCCTCCTTTCTTTCTCCCACACATGTTGTAAACAGACACTAAAAGGAGAGGACGGAAACTACAATTAGCCCCGTGTCTGTGTTTACGTATCACAAAGTGCTATTGGAGTTAGTCAGACACAAAGACAGTTCGCTGATAATCAATATCTTCGTGGAGCTGAATTTAAGGTGTGAATTACATGGCTAAGGCAGTCTGGGAGTATTTTGTTAAATGTTATTTATCCTTTATTAAACTAGGTAATAACCTTATTCTTATTTACAATAACGGCCTACCAAAAGGAAAAAGGCCTCCTGCAGGGACGGGGGTTGGGATTAAAAATAAAAATCTAGGACAAAAGAGACGCCACAAGGCTACATAAAGAGAGACCTAAGACAACAACATAGCATAGCAGCAACACATGACAACACAGCATGGTAGCAATAATAATAATAATATATGCCATTTAGCAGACGCTTTTATCCAAAGCGACTTACAGTCATGTGTGCATACATTCTACGTATGGGTGCAACGCCACATGACAACAACATGGTAGCAACACAACATGGCAGCAGCACAAAACATGGTACAAACATTATTGGGCACAGACAACAGCACAAAGGCAAGAAGGTAGAGACAAGGTAGAGTATGTCAGTTGGGTGTGTGTCAGAGAAAAACCATTGCATGGGTAAGAATAAAATAGATGCCAGAATGAGGATAAAGTAGTGACAGAGATCTTTTTACAAAACAATTCAGGTAGACAGTCATCTAAGTATAGGTATATGTGTATACATACAGACTATGAGCACGCACACATTCAATTCTGTTCAACTGACAAATAAAAAAATATATGCTGAAGGTCCCTGGGTAGTGGTCAGATTCTATTAATGAACAGTCACAATGTATCATTTTTAGATTGATAGTATACTCCAAGAGTGAACTAGGAGGAAAAACAACAAATGAAACCAAGACATTTTTTGAATAAGCTATATGCCTAAGCCATTTAAAAATAGCACATTCAATGGTAAACAAAACAGCTTCAAACAGGAAGTGAGAGGCTGCATGCTAGTTCAGAAAAGCTATAGAACACGTCCGAATCTTGTAATATTTCTACTTTCCACTTTCCTTTTCTTTTTAACAAAGCATATAACAAATCCTAAAATATACACACACATTGATTAACCATGCCCTGTGTCTGTTGAGACACAGGCATATTACACCAGGCCCATGTTTTACAAGGATTTCTAATATGAGACTTAGATGTCATATCTCTATCAAAACTATAGAAAACAGATACAAATGGCCAGTGTCCATTTGAAGAAAAACACATTCCCACACAAAGGACAACATACAGGCCCGCACAGCATCAAGCATAATCAAGAGGTTATATGTATGCAAATAGCAAAGATTTCTGTTTTGAATTGCAAAATGTTACAGTTGGCTACCAAATGATAAGTGGATAAAGGACTTTAAGAGCAATACTCCGACAGAAATAACCACACACTGACTAGTAGAAACCTGCGGAGCTAAAGAGGCATGCACAGGTGAAACGAGTTACAGGTCTCTGAGCTTTGAAACAAACACAGTGGACATATCTGTCACTCACTCACATTATACTGTACACCAAACTGACAGCCATCACAACAATACAGGATAAATACTGTATACACTTCATTAACGATAACAAAAAATAACACTTACAAGTAATCTGTAATGTGCCTTCTTTATGATCATGAAAGCAGGTAGTCCAGATTCTAAAACAAAGTACTTCCAACTAATACAGAAAATATTCAACTATGCACAATTAAATTATACTATGGAGTCGTCTAAATATTATTGGAAACCAACAAAGTACAAAATATTACACTTAATCACGCTGTACCAGTGTGAAACAGGAAATAAACTTCATAAACGTTATCAAACTTAAATACTGGCTAAAGCAGGCAAAAATGTATTGGAAATGTACAACTATCGTCTTAAACTAATTTGTAATTAACTAAGTCTACGTTTGCATGGTAGAGGTAAACATTAGATTACCATGCATTCTTTAGTAAAACAATCATTTCCATCAATAATACATGTCTCTGGGGACAAAGAAATAGAGCCTAAAAATATATTGCACTTGTTTTTTTGATAGGCATTTGTTGTTGCTGAAAAGGTTAAAGATTCTGGAAACTGAGTGGGAAACAGAGTGGGTTGTGAAAGAACATTTCATGAGGCAGATTTCCCCGAAGCATACAATATGTAATATTATCAACCCATCCATCATAGTTTCAGAATGACTTCTGGATTTATTTATATAAAAACAAGTCTATCACAAATAGGTTAGAATATTAATGAGCTACCCAAAGTTTATTACACAATTACATGTCTTAATTTATGCAGATTTTGTTCACTTTTGACATATTAATAAAAAGTTGAGGCCTAACAAGAACTTTGAGGCCTTTAACAAAAATATCAAATACTTACATTTTTTCATAGAATGGAATTTGTTGTGATTTATAAAAAATGATACATTTAAAGACAAGCAATGATTTATGTCAACAATTTTCACTGGGTTTGTTAAGTGTGAACTTGTTTCCAAAATCGAATAAACAACTCTTGCAGTAAACAGATAATTTGACCCATTTCTGTATTCAACAGAAAACATGACAGTGCTTGTAAAAAAACGAAACATAGGGTTTACTGTGCATTTTTACTATCACAATTAGTCAGATGACACAGGAGAGGTTTTGAGAGCATTTCTTTGATGCGTTCCGTGGTTAAACTGAGAGGATTTCTGAGCCGTGGGCAACACTTGCCGAGTCTTTTCCCCCCTTTCTATTTGTCCCAGACAGAGAACGATAGAGATATTAAGCTAAAGAAAAGACAGGACCGCTGAACTATACAACACTTGCAGTGTAAAAATGTGAATTTAGAGTTGTTTAAACAAACTTGATCAGAATTACTGTCCCATATAGAACTCCCTCAGAAGAGTCAAAGACAAAGACAACAAAAGGAGGAAGTGTTCTGCAGTGTTCTGCAGTGTTCTGCAGTGTTCTGCAGTGTTCTGAAAACAGCACCACCCATAAAGCATGACATTACCATGGTCTGTAAAATGATCAAAAGGTAAATAGATTCAAGTTAAATGTAGGTGTCTTCAAACTGGTTTCTATCTAAAAGCGCTCTTAGAGAGAAGGTTGATATTGGGCACTGGAGATAAAGGTCAATCAGTCCTACGTAATAACGAACCCCAACGATCAATACTGAAACTCACACAAATAAATAAAAAAATCTGAGTAGATTTACCACAGAGAACGTTTCACAAGGTCAACTATAGCCTCCATGGTGACACATAATGTTAACAAAAGCCAGCTCCTTCCTCCATCTGAAAGCTGAAACCTCAACAGATTCTGACTTTTACCTAAAAGGGATATTTGACTGAATATATATATATATAGTTGGACTGTAACTTGAAATGCATCTGCCTAAAGGTGAAAACTGGGACACCAGGCACAATTTCAACAGCTTGACACTGCCAGTGTGTTTAGTAAACAAAGCTATGGATTCAAGGACTGAAGTCCATGAGAAATTAACATATTATGCTATGTATTGCTTGTTTATAAAGACTCAAATGATAATACACATTTAAACAGTGATACATACAACCTTAGATTATGTTCTATGACTTGTACTAAGCTCACAAAGGCATTTATTTGTGCCTTTAAAATAGAGCATTTTCTTTACACAAAAATCAGACCATTCTGGCCATCAGTAAATGAATGTTAGATTTTCTGAACACTGTAGTGTAAGAGACTCCACATCACATGGACTGAGGTACGGTATGTTCCTCATGTGCAGCAGACATTTTGTCCCTGCGTGAAAGCTGTTTAGAGTCTGCAGGCCTCACACAGTCTAGCTAGGAGCAACCCAAATGTCATGCAGCACACACAACCACAGGTGGGAGTGTTGACACACACACACACACTGTACACACACACACACACACACACACACACACACACACACACACACACACACACACACACACACACACACACACACACACACACACACACACACACACACACACACACACACACACACACACACACACACACACACACACACACACACACACATTATAGACCCCCTCTTTGTAATTCCATTAAATCCCCCCAGTATTAGCAACAAAAGGTTGAATACTCTACAGTAGATACTTGAAAGTATAATACATCATTTCTACAGGTGAATCTTTATAGGGGAAATTCATTTATTTGTTATCATCTACTGTATTCTCTTGTTGTTAGTGGTAGACTAAACATCACAATTTACATGTTCTGACACACTGGATCACCTATTGGATCACCTATTGTGTAAAGCAACTTTTCAGAAATGAACAAAGAAGATACCATGTGGTAGTTCCAAGAATGTGCATTTTACTGTTACATTAACAAGATAACCAACTTCCAGGTAAACAAATTACGCCTGAAAACAAAACTGAGAAAGGCTTGTGGTTTTCTCAAAAAGCTCCCCCTTATTATTCAGACTGAGATATTTTGTGGAGGATTTGGTACTTCTGGGTGACATTTCAACATCCTATGTGTTTGGTTGGTGCCATCTGTGCATTCAAAACAAGCCCACGCGCACCTCGACTCACTGCTCAGTGCTCAAATCTCCCCTCTTTTGTGTGAGCTGTACACATTCTCTCACACTAACACAAGGTCATATATGGTTATAACTCAGTTATTGTTGCTTCATTCACAGTCCTGCACTATTGTCAAATTGATAGTCATCATATTCCATGTTTACAACAGTATTATGATGTGGTACATACCTGTATATACACACTGCAGACTGCCTAACTCTGAAACCTGTTAGAGCAGTGGAAGTCCAGCTATAGGGTGTCATAAACCAATCATCTCTGAAAGGTCTGCGTGGATTATATCTGGACTGTCTAGACAGCTCTGAACTTGTCTATTGATCCTTTAAACCTGAAGTGCATGAACTGTAATATGTATGTTTCTATTACACTGTGCTAGAGAATTATAATTACCATCAGCATGCAAATTCATAGGGCTGATTTCTTCGCCATGTGACATTTAACGTTTGACTTGACTAACATAACCTTGAAAAGTCAGGGGTCACATTCATGCCTGTCCTCAATTCTCTCTTTAAATGCCATGTGCTCCAGTGAATACGCTCCAACTAAAATTAACTTCAGACACACCAATTAGAAAGGTCAAAACTGACATAAAAACATTTTATCAACCTAGGTCGGTGTTTCCCAACTCCAGTCCATGAGTACCCCGCGACAACTTTTTTTTGTTGTTGCCCCAGACATATCCCAACTCCAGTCCATGAGTACCCCCCGACAGCAACTTTTTGTTGTTGTTGCCCCGGACACATCCCTGTCAGGATTTGGCCAGGGTTGTTCCGGTTTTTGGTCACTAGATGCCCCCATTGTGCCTTTTGACCTTTTGTTTTCCTTTGATCCCCATTATTATTTGCACCTGTGCCTCGTTTCCCCTGATTTTATTTAAACCCTTTGTTTTCCTCAGTTCTTTGCTCTGTGTTTGTATGTTAGCACCCAGCCCTAGTATTCTGTGAACTCTTGTTGATCCCGGTGGACTCTCTTGTGGAATTCTGTTTCTATTTGTTCTTGTTTGTTTGTTTTTGAGTATCTTTTGAGGCTTTTTGTGCTATACCTTCCACCTTGTGGATTTACCTTTTTTGTCTTGGAGGATTACCTTTGTTCTTGTGGAATTCCTTTTGAGGTTGTGGAGTTACATGTTTTCCTGAAGAACTTCACTTTTTACTTCATTAAATACTGCTTGACCAGGGCTACTGTTGGGACTAATTGAGGACTGGAGTTGGGAAACATTGATTTAGGTAGATTTATTTTGCAAATGTCAACATTGACCTTTCTAATTAGTGTGTCTGTTCATTTTAGCTGGAGTGTATTCACTGCCCTAGGTGATGGTAAGGTTTGGAACAAGTTATTGTATTGCAGTTATATTACATTACATTTACATTTAACATTTAAGTAATTTAGCAGACGCTCTTATCCAGAGCGACTTACAATATTACCTTTGTCTGTGTGGATAAAACCCTGACTTTATCTCAGTATGTCTTTAATTAAAACAAATATTAAGTTCTGAAGAACATGAATGACTCACTATTAAGTCTCTTGGTTACTTGTATAATGACTTTGTTGTGTTGCCTGATGGCCATACCACTCTGCATACAGGTTTTGTTATGGTGAACATCAGGGGTCTGTCATGATAACATCTCACATTTCTATGACACAGGCCTTAAATACCGGACACTTGTTCAATTTCCTTTTTCAGAGGTGAACGATTGCACAGTCAGACAGCTATGAAATAGTTACATTGTGGAAGTCCACTGAAGTTTCGCTCTGCCTCAGCTTGGTATATTGTGCAATACCGTTTCAGAAGTAGAGTTTCATAGACACAATCTGCTTCAGTCACCAAGTTATGTCACCCTCTTATTTTCGCTTGATGTCACAATTTATCTGTCAGATACCCAAGGACAATATTACAATGTGAGTCTTCTCTAAAAAAAAGGGTGATAAGATTACTTTAAGTAAATTGTCAACAAAAAATATGTATTTTGCTCCTTTGCACAAAAAACGTACTGAAACTCTAGCTATGTCGTGTGCATCTTCATGATGTTTGACATAGTTATTATAGAAAGCTACATAAAAGTGACCGTGATAACACGTTTAGATTATAACACCACATAGACAAATAAATGATGTGAGGTACACATCATAAATAGATGGATCATATTATGCTATCTTATATTATTTCGACCTGAATTTCCCAAAGTGCTCAGTGCCTCATGTTTCACAATGTTGCCTTTGTCATGAAGACAGATTTCCATAAAGAGATTTCAATGAAGTAGTCTTTTAGCTATTCTAAAGCTCTGCTGTCTATTACTTAGATCCATCAGCCTCTCTACACTGCAGCTTGTTCTGACAAGCAATGCCCAAACAACCCGTACAGACATGGCACATGTCAACCAGTACAGACATGACACATGTCAACCAGTACAGACATGACACATGTCAACCAGTACATACATGGCACATGTCAATCAGTACAGAAAGGACACATGTCAACCAGTACATACATGGCACATGTCAATCAGTACAGAAAGGACACATGTCAACCAGTACAGACATGACACATGTCAATCAGTACAGAAAGGACACATGTCAACCAGTACAGACATGGCACATGTCAATCAGTACAGAAAGGACACATGTCAACCAGTACAGACATGGCACATGTCAATCAGTACAGAAAGGACACATGTCAACCAGTACAGACATGACACATGTCAATCAGTACAGAAAAGACACATGTCAACCAGTACAGACATGACACATGTCAATCAGTACAGAAAGGACACATGTCAATCAGTACAGACAGGACACATGTCAAAACACTGCTGTCAGGTACTGGATGATGGTCAGAGCTTGATACGAGCTCACACACACACACAAAAACAAACCTGTTGCCCAACAAAGAGAGGCACGATGCCTAATCAAGGATGCAACTATTCAATGAAAAAAGGTTCCCTTATAAAAATAGCAAATCCTATACTTACTACAAATGACAAAATCCAGACTGAAATAATCTGTGTATATTTACCCATAGTGTTTTGTTCTTGCAGAAGGGAACCATTTAGCTTGGTTGGAGATCGAGAGAGTGTGGCATAAAATCAGAAGGTATTGCTTGATTTATATAGCAGTACGTCCTATCATGCGGAAACAGCTCTTAAATGTTATGACTTTTTTTTCCAGTGACTGAAAGTGAAAAAGACAAAGGATGAGCATCATGAATTGCCATAACCACAGACTGTGGTGGTTAGTCAGAAAGGGACAGTCACAACTTTCCAATAGGCTTCTAGCGGCGTAGGCTACAACTCTCCAGAATACTAGCGACCAATATCAAACTTTTTTACTGAAGGGAACAAGTGACACTTGTGACTTTTAAAACAAATCTTCATCCCCAATCATAATGGTAGAAATGACAACGGTAACTTTATATGCATTTCTTGTATCAGTGATTACAGATTTGTGAGAGAACATGTCATTGACTTTTCCCAAATCAAGCCTGGTTAGCACAGCACTACTTTAGACCAGAGCCCTATTCCCTATATAGTGCACTACTGTGAAGCCATGTTTGTCCTGTCTTGCTTTTTAAATGAACCCTTGTCTATTATACACATGGCCGAAAGCCGTGATAAATCAAACCGTATACAACTTAGTTGTTTACTGGTCTAATTACATTGGTAATCAGTTTATAATAGCAATAAGGCACCTCAGGGGTTTGTGATATACTATAAGGAAGCAATAAGGCCAGAGGAGGTGTGGTATATGGCCAATATACCACGGCTAAAGGCTGTATCCAGGCAGTCCACGTTGCGTCGTGTGGAAGAACAGCCCTTAGCCATGGTATATTGGCCATATACCACACCTCCTCGGGCCTTATTGCTTCATTAAAACCCTGGTATTTCAGTATGCTTTGAGGGAAATCATTTGTACTTCTAAATCAATATTTCATAATCATGATGATCATCTATTTGAAATTTTATTAATATTCACCAGTAAAATATGTATTCATGTTTCAAAAACAAAAGTTAAAATATATCATCGGTTTTATATTGACCTCAAATAGGCTACCACTCCAAAGTGCTGTGAACTGCATAATGAGCACCAAATAGTCATCTCTAAATCCAGACAAAATGAAATGTCAGTGAAGGTTTTTTCTTATCACCTCCGTATCAAACAGGAAGCCTCAGCACAGGCCGTGACATTTTGATCGATTTGTTTGTTCAGGAAGCGGTATTAATAAACAAACTCATAGTTTGTCCGTCTGTGTCAACACCTGCACCACTGCTGTTATGGATGCAAATCATTCAAAGCAAAAAGATACAACAGTTATTTTCGGAGTTGATATATAAGCAGGACGGTATGAATAGATTATTAGCAAATAGCCTAATATTAAGGTTCACTTTTTAACAAAGTAAAAAAGCAACATCATTTCATAAGCAATAACTATGCCATGCATAGTTTTCTAATATAAATGTTGTAATAAATTATTACATTTTGTACTGACTACAATAGCCTTTGGTTCACTCAGCTTACTGAGCATTTTTCTCAAAAACAAAAATGCACACAATTCCAAAGATACCATCATTTAAATTCAAGAGGATTTGAACCCAGATCCTAAACAACAGAGATAAAGATAGATGTCTGACATTTTGAACAATTCATACAATTTTTTGTTTAATATTCACTTGTAAAATTATTTACAATTATGCTTACATTACTAAGCAAGAAATGTGAATAGCTTAGTTGAATAAGATCCATTCACCAAATCTATTCGGAATTTCAAAACGCATAGAAGATGCAGTGTACTCCATGATATCACACTAACCAAATTAAATAGACAGCCACAATTATAGAACATTTGTATGAGAACGTAATATGATTTATATCCTATCTACCATTCTTATTGTTATCGCACATATTGTAAGCTAAGTATTTTGAAGAAGATGACTTGGATCTCATTTTCACGGTGAGACTCTACATTTCTACAGAAGGGATGTTGGCATTTCACTGAGTGAGCAAAAGTACGTTATTTTTCATTTTGACAAAATAACAATACAGATAGCGTAACATATTACCATAAAATGTGCATAATTCTGTTAAAGGATAGACCTATTTGAGCATAAAAAACATACAGGAAAGGAGAAAGTAGACTATAGAGCACCAGACATTACAGGGTAATAATGTACGCACAGTACCAGTTCAAAGTTTGGACACGCCTACTCATTCAAGGGTTTTCCTTTATTTGTACTATTTTCTACATTGTAGAATAATAGAGAAGACATCAACACTATGAAATAACACATGTGGAATCATGTATCAATCATGTATCATGTATCATGAATCATTCCTCAAAGTAACAACTCTTTTTGCCTTGATGACAGCTTTGCTCACTACTGGCATTCTCTCAACCAGCTTCGTGAGGTAGTCATTGAACAGGTGTGCCTTCTCAAAAGTACATTTGTGGAACTTCTTTCCTTCTTAATGTGTTTGAGCCAATCAGTTGTGTTGTGACAAGGTAGGGGTGGTATACAGAAGATAGCCCTATTTGGTGAAAGACCAAGTTCATATTATGGCAAGAACAGCTCAAATAAGCAAAGAGAAACGACATGAAGGTCAGTCAATGTAAAAAATGTCAAGAACTTTGAAATTTTCTTCAAGTGCAGTTGCAAAAGCCATCACGCGCTCTGATCTAACTGGACCGCTACAGGAAAGGAAGACCCAGAGTTACCTCTGCTGCAGAAGATAACTTCATTAGAGTTACAAGCCTCAGAAATTGCAACCCAAATAAATGCTTCACTGAGTTCAAGTAACAGACACATCTCAACATCAACTGTTCAGAGGAGTGTGAATCAGGCCATCATGGTCGAACTGCTGCAAAGAAACCACTACTAAAGGTCACCAATAAGAAGAAGAGACTTTGCTGGGCCAAGAAACACGAGCAATGGACATTAGACTGGTGGAAATCTGTCCTTTGGTCTGATGAGTCCAAATTTGAGATGTTTGGTTCCAACCGCTGTGTCTTTGTGAGACGCAGAGTAGGTGAACGGATGATTTCTGCATGTGTTGGACCGCAGAGTGAAGGAAAAGCAGCCAACGAGTGCTCATAATATGTGTGAACTCCTTCAAGACTGTTTGAAAAGCATTCCAGGTGAAGCTGGTTGAAAGAATGCCAAGAGTGTGCAAAGCAGTCATTAAGGCAAAAGGTGGCTATTTTGAAGAATCTCAAATATAAAATATATTTTGGTTACTACATGATTCCATATGTGTTGTTTCATAGTTATGATGTCTTCACTATTATTCTGCAATGTAGAAAATAGTTTTTTTTTAATTAAGAAAAACCCTGGAATAGGTAGATGTGTCCTCACTTTGGACTGGTATGGTACATATAGCGATTGTATAATTCACAATGCGGATGATCTGTGTTATAGGACCACTAATTTACTGCATTATAACTTGATATAGGCCTATTCTAGTGTGATACTGTACATACAGACCTATATAAACATTAGGCATATATGAAATATGATATTTTACTCTGATATCATTGCATTCTAGGACCATGTTGAAATGAGAAAAACTAAAAGTAGAATGAGGTGTTAAAAAATGTCCAATTGCTCTTTTCATTGGCAAAAACTTGTTGAGCTAGGATACTTTCCTGGGACTTTACCGCCATCTACTGGCTATAACCTGTCAACCAGTTCTAGAACGACAAGACACCCGTCAGTTCAGAGTAGCTACAATTTTGTCATGATTGTTTACAAAGTAAGAGACTTCAATACATTATACCATCGGATGTAACAGGTTAAAGCTGTAGGCAACTGCAGTAGGCCTATAGGCCATAATGCTATGCCATGTCATTATAGCTGGGGCGGCAGGTAGCCTAGTGGTTAGAGCATTGGGCCAGTAATTGAAAGGTTGCTGGATCGAATCTCTGAGCTGACGAGGTAAAAATATGTCCTTCTAAACGGGGCAGTTAACCCACTGTTCCCTGGTAGGCCATCATTATAAATAACAATTTGATCTTAACTGACTTACCTAGTTAAATAAAGGTTATAAAAAAGTTGTACTGAGGAGCTATGAAGTTTCTGTTACTGCCAATGAGATGATGATGTGACTCAATAAGAGTCAGCAGAAATGTAACTACACTGAACAAAAATCTAAATACAAAGATTTTACTTATTTACATATAAGGAAATCAGTCAATTGAAATAAACATCCCCCTAATCTATCGATTTCACATGACTGGGCAGGGGCGCAGCCAATCAGAATAAGTTTTTCTCCACAAAAGGGCATTGTTACAGACAGAAATACTCCTCAGCAAACCCCACCCCCCTCCTCCTCCCCCCTCCTCAGACGATCCCACGGGTGAAGAAGCCAGATGTGGAGGTCCTGGACTGGCATGGTTACATGTGGTCTTCGGTTGTGAGTCCGGGTTGAACGTACTGCCAAATTATCTAAAACGATATTGGAGGCGTCTTATGGTAGATTAACATTACATTCTCTGACAACAGCTCTGGTGGACATTCCTCCAGTCAGCATGCCAAAAGCACACTCCCTCAAAACTTGAGACATCTGTGGCATATTTTACAGTGGCCTTTTATTGTCCCCAAAACAAGGTGCACCTGTGTAATGATCATGCTGTTTAATCAGCTTCTTGATTTGCCACACCTGTCAGGTGGATGGATTATCTTGGCAAAGGAAACATGCTCACTAACAGGGATGTAAACAAATTTGTGCATACAATTTGAGCTAAATAAGCTTTTTGTGCGTATGAAAAAATGTGTTGATATTTTATTTCAGCTCGTGAAACATGGGATCCACCACTAACACTGGGTTCATATTTTTGTTCCGGGTACATTGTGTTGATGTATTTGTCAACATAAACTGTTGACTAAACATATTGTTGTGTAATCGTATTCCTTGCTATAAATATAAATATATATAGTGCAACTGAAAACAAATGAATCCCACGGTCCAGGTTTTAAGAGTACATGAGTTTAGGAGGACAAACAGTTGTTGTTAATGTAAAACATACCACTAAATATTCTAAAGTTTTACTACAAGTATATCTCCAAGGTGGCGTAAAACAAGTTGAGTCTTTCTTTTGAATCTTAGGGCTTCAACTCAACTACAATCATTCTTGTCTAAACATTTGACACACTTTCCCCTCTACACACATATTCCCCCTGTACACACACTTTCCCCTATACACACACATTCCCCCTCTACACACACAGTCCCCCTCTACACACACAGTCCCCCTATACACACACATTCCCCCTCTACACACACATTCCCCCTCTACACACACATTCCCCCTCTACACACACAGTCCCCTGTACACACACAGTCCCCTGTACACACACAGTCCCCTGTACACACACACATTCCCCCTGTACACACACATTCCCCCTGTACACACACATTCCCCCTGTACAAACACATCCCCCTCTACACACACATCCCCTCTACACACACATCCCCCTCTACACACACATCCCCCTCTACACACACATTCCCCTGTACACACACATTCCCCTGTACACACACATCCCCCTCTACACACACATTCTTCTGTACACACACATTCCCCTCTTCACACACATTTCTCCGTACACAAACTTTCCCCTGTACACACACATTCCCCTCTACACACACATTTCTCCGTACACAAACTTTCCCCTGTACACACACATTCCCCTCTACACACACATTCCCCTCTACACACACATTCCCCTCTACACACACATTCCCCTGTACACACACATTCCCCTGTACACACACAGTCCCCTGTACACACACAGTCCCCTGTACACACACAGTCCCCTGTACACACACATTCCCCTCTACACACAAATTCCCCTGTACACACACAGTCCCCTGTACACACACAGTCCCCTGTACACACACAGTCCCCTGTACACACACAGTCCCCTGTACACACACAGTCCCCTGTAAACACACAGTCCCCTGTACACACACATTCCCCTCTACACACACTTTCCACAGTACACACACTTTCCACTTGTACACACACTTTCCCCTGTTCACACACTTTCCCCTGTTCACACACTTTCCCCTGTTCACACACTTTCCCCTGTTCACACACTTTCCCCTGTATTTGATGAAGAAGTCTGCTGAATCTAACTACATACAAACACATGAATTTGTACTGAAAAGTTCTTCACTAATAAATATAATATTATTATTATTATTATCTTCACTACTCATTGTTTAGGTATTAATCATTGAGTTCAGATCAGAACTCATGACGACTCTCATTTCACTCAGGACCCAGACACTAGGCTACTGCTACTCATATTCATCAGTGACATTAACTTGACATTTATGCATCTTCTATCTGACATCATCTATACAAGGAATCAAAACCTCCCACTCTAAAAGAAGACACAAATTATAACCAAAACCCACACAACGGGATAACTGACAAGTTATTCAAAGTAATGTTGAGATGCGCATTACACAGAGACCTCTTACATCTGCTAAGGTTGCTAAGAAATACTGTATCTAACCTCTAGCATAAATACTTGTGCCATTTAAAATCTACTAAACAGAAATATACTAACCCACATATGCTTACATTTCAAGACAAATCCTTATTTCAAAAACTACTCAACTCCATTCTATGCAATTACAAAGCAATTACTAAATTGCTATGAGTGTGTAATACAAAACTTCATCTACCTTCAAATTAAAGGATTGTCATATCACAAAATGTACTAATCTAATTGACTAGTAGCTATACAAATGTATGATCTTAATTAGACCAGTAATGTTATAGCAAAAGAATCCGGCAGCAACAGGATTTGAATGTTTACACTCTTAGAAAAAAAGGTGCTATTTACAACTTAAAATGGTTCTTCAGCTGTCCCCATAGGGGAACCCTTTGAAGAAACTTGTTTTGGTTCCAGGTAGAACCCTTTTGAGTTCCATGTAAAACCCTTTCCAAATAGGATACTATGGGGACAACCAAAGAACCCTTTAGTTCATAAAGTTGCTTGATCAATGGTTAGGCTATAAGCTGACAAAATTAGGCTACATGAAAAACGCAATATTGTCAATAGAACTGTGTTATAGTACCGGGTTTTCAGTGAATTTATGTAAATAATGAAGTTCATCTGTAGGAAAATTCCTAGCGACAAAGGAGTGATCAAATTAAGATCTTCCATTGTTCTTGGCAAGCAGATTTCATGGGGGCCTCCTTTTTCTGCCCAGTAACAGAATGCTAAGTAATTTCAGACATAGCCTCCCACACTCACCTACCCACTCTGCACTGCTTTTGGTGTGTACCCTAGTCATAATACAGAAACTACCAGCACTTCACAGACGCCCACCACACAACACAACAGACGCTCCATTTACAGTAAATGGGTGCAGTATGAGCGGAACCAGAATGAGGGTGGGGGATTCTCTTACCCATAGAGACCCATATATCACAGAAAACACCTCAGCCAAGAATCCTTCCCACTTCAACTAAAAGCTTAACCATCTGATTTGGGTTATAAAGTGTGACTCTATCGTTATATACTTCCTTGCACTAAACTAAAGTTTTCCATTAGAAATATGTGTACTATATATATATTATGGGGGATTTTATTATACTATGCCTTAAAGAAAACCTTAGGTTAATCAATCTAGCAAACAACCAATGAGGTGCATTTGTTTTAAGGCCCAGTGCAGTCAAAAACAGTCTGGCTTTAATTCCAGTTTGTGCAGACATCACCAGGTGGTAAATTAGTTAATAGACCAATAACAAAGAGAGTTCCAAAGCTCTCTGCCAAAAAAGCCCGTTTTTAGGTTTCCCCTCACCACTCAGACCACTCCCAGACAGTCATAGAAAAATGATTGCTTGAGAAATGTGTCTTGCTAAGAAGCAATTTTTGTTTGTTTTCAATCAAAAAGGTTAAAAAAAGAATCACAGTAAAATACCCACTGGGCACAAAGTGGTTAAATCAATATTGTTTCAACGTCATTTGTCAACGTATTGTGATATGGAATCTGCGTGGAAAATACATTGGATTTGAAAAAAGTCCACAGAATTACCACAGAATTAAGTAATCGTTGTAACCAATTTTCAACATAGACAAACCTTGTATAAAATATGTTGAATTTTCACATTTGAAACAACGTCAGAACTTCAATGTTATATGCACTATCAAAAGCAAAAAATATTATAGGCTGGGCAGCACCTCCTACAGCTATTTGGTCTCCCATCCAGGGTTTTAACCAAGCCCAGCCCTGCTTAGCTTTTATATTTGTAACTGACTACTACCAATGTGATATTGTGAGAATGACTGTTGAGAATCCCCCACTTAAAAATTCAATAGATTCACTGTTGCTATCAAAGTCATTTCGAAAGGTAGGTTTAACAGAGCAAATTAAATGTAAATATAATTTATAAGTCATATACCATCAATGATGCCTTTGCTGTCATCAACAGCTTTTGTTTAAATTCAACCTAGGGTTCAACTAAAAGTAGACCAAGTTTAACTACACTAGATTTAGTCCTATTATTTAGCTTAGCTTTTTGGTTGAGATGGAGACGAGAATCCAACATGTCAATTATACATTTGTGGACAAACCGGATATTGAATGGTATCAACATTTGAAGGAGATCTTCTGTTTGAATAGTTCCATCTGTGCCACTAACTTAATCTGGCTTTAATTACAGTTTTGTCTACAAATTAATCATTCACATGTTGGATTCACGTCTTCATCTCAACCAAAAATCGAATTTAAAGCTTGATTTGATTTAGTCCTATTCTGTATTAGTGTATAACAAACCTATGATTGAATTGTGTTTGGTTGACAACACAGACGTTAAAGGATATCTAATGCTTGGATAGTTTCATCTGAGCCACTGGCTTAATCCTACTCTTCATTTTGAATACAACATTGAATCCAACATATCAATGATTCATTTGTATATGAATGCTTTTACACCTGCATTGTTTGCTGTTTGGGGTTTTAGGCTGGGTTTCTGTACAGCACTTTGAGATATCAGCTGATGTACGAAGGGCTATATAAATAAATTTGATTTGATTTGATTTGATTTGTAGACAAACTGGAATTACAGCCAGACGAAGTCAGTGGTACAAAAGACACATCTTCTTTCAATGTTGATATTTGGTTGCATTGACAACCTAACACAACTCAATGAAACTTTTGCAATACAGTGAATAGCCTATTAACAAGTTAACAGATGATGTGTTGGATTCACATGTTCAACTAATCCAAAAATACAAATTAAAGAATAGGATTAAGCCAGTGGCTCAGATGAAACTATACAAGCGTTAGATATCCTTTAAATGCTGCATTGTCAACCAAACACAATTCAATACTATGTTTATTACACAGTGAATAGCCTAAAGTTAAGGCTATCTTATAAACTAATGTAACAGTAGTTATTCACTTCCACGGCCACATTTTGAGGTTGGCCTCCTGTAACTATAAATGTCTTCTTATGTAATCATGTTCCAGATAACATGCAAAGGTCACAGGTCTGTGGAGAGCATCACAATTGCTCTAATGATCTGCTCAGAAACTCCAACAGCAGGCATCACTTGCACCATGTACTCTTAATGTAATCTCAACAGCACTCCAGGTAATTTGGTTGTGCTATTAGATGAAGTTCAGTGATAACACATGAAGTTGTTTAATTAATACAACATATCTGACACTGTATTGCGACTTAAAACTACTTTTAGATGGAATTGAACAAACTTCTGTCTGTCTTTTTGAGTGGGCGACTAAAGGTTGAAATCTCATTGATCAACGTCACAATCAAATATCAGACAAATCTCTACGTTGAAATGACGTGGTGTGCCCAGTGGGTACTTAATTGTTACCCAGAATTATTTGATATCGAGATAAAAACGGCTGCATTTGACCTTTAAAGACTGTGCATGTTTCACGTGTTCTTGATTATACAACAAAACGGACTGAGTAGAAGAGGAACCATATCTTGGTCATGGACACATTTAGGTGATCATGTCAAGTGTTAAATAAAATGGATTCCACTTCTGCTTTCAATATGCCTATTACTGATTCATTGGGCATGTTCAGAACAGGATGGTGACTACAGCCTAACAAGAAGCGCAACAGTATATAGAAATGAAACTAGGTTCCAATCTCTTTCATTGTAGAGACTTCTTAAAAAGTAGGCTACTGTACATGTGAAACATGCCAGGAGACAACAGTCCTCAATTCAAAGTCAGCTCCGATCAATACATTATGCCATGTTGGTCCAGTAACTCTAAGTTATTGTAAGTCTTCCAAATGCATACAATGTGTGCTTCCGTTTGGCAGGCAGCATACATTACAACTCACACATTAGCTCAATCATTTGAAATGGTAATGTGCCTATGTACATCCATCTGATTTCTATGTAATTTAACCGAGCCAACGTCCATGACTGATCCGTTTCTATTTCTCATCAGGTCTCAATGTTTCCACAAAGTTGCATGTCTTTACACCCTGTGATAGTAGGAACAGCATCAGACACTAAAGACATTGACAACACAAACGACACTCGAACATGGATGACCCAGCATATGCTTACCATTCACTCACTCCTGGTCCTCTTCAGAACCCAAACCCTCTGAACACAAAGAACAACAGACAGACTCCATCCATCAGAAATTGGCCAGTTTCATCACACTGAGTGAAACCCTTTCCCTGCCCACACATAGTTGAATGCCCCAGTCACACAGCACCCCCAACCAGGTGCACCACAGATATCCAGATACGCTGGAGAGAGAAAAAACAGAGTGAGCAGCTAGCAGAACAGATTCGCTCATGCCTTAGCTGAGTCACCAAAACCACCACTTCCCATCTCTGCATGCCTGTCATAACTCCCCTAATGACTGGTCAAGTTCTCAGGATCCCACAATGAACCCCGGGAAGGTTGGGTGTGGGAGTGTGTGTTCCCAAACTGTGGGGGTTGGATGTGATATGAAATTGACCTCTGAATTGGACATCTCTGTGTGTGTGTGTGTGTGTGTGTGTGTGTGTGTGTGTGTGTGTGTGTGTGTGTGTGTGTGTGTGTGTGTGTGTGTGTGTGTGTGTGTGTGTGTGTGTGTGTGTGTGTGTGTGTGTGTGTGTGTGTGTGTGTGTGTGTGTGTGTGTGCATGTGTGTGTGTGTGTGCGTATACTGCCTCCGTCGTAGCGATAACCTCATACTAGTGTCTCATGATAGTAGAGTACAGGAGGAGATTGACTCTTTGGCCATTATTCATCAGTATCCCAGACCATTGATGATTTGGTTATGTTACACATCAATATCACAGACTACTGACACTCTGGTTATGTTATACATCAGTATCACAGACTACTGACACTCTGGTCATGTTATACATCCATATCACAGACTACTGACACTCTGGTTATGTTATACATCAGTATCACAGACTACTGACACTCTGGTTATGTTATACATCAGTATCACAGACTACTGACACTCTGGTCATGTTATACATCCATATCACAGACTACTGACACTCTGGTCATCTTATACATCAGTATCCCAGGCCAGTGCGGCTGATCAACCCTCCAGGCTCTCCTCCAGAGGGGTCCATGGGAACTGAGGAGCTCCTTTGTAAACAGACACTTCCTCTGCTGCAGTTCCCACGCTGGTGGACGTAACATTCCACACACACAGGCTACAGTATATTAACACATACAGGACAGAACCCTGCCATGGCTTGTTTTAATCAGACCCCCCCCCAATTTGCCCTCAGAACAGCCTCAATTTTTCTGGGTAAAGACTCTACAAGGTGTCGAAATCATTCCACAGGGCTGCTGGCCCATGTTGACTCCAATGCTTCCCACAGTTGTGTCAAGTTGGCTGGATGTCCTTTGGGTGGTGGACTATTTTTGAAACACGCGGGAAACTGTTGAGTGTGAAAAACCCAGCAGCGTTGCAGTTCTTGCCACAAACCGGTGCACCTGGAACCTACTACCATACCCCGTTCAAAGGCACTTAAATCTTTTGCCTTTCCCATTTACCCTCTGAATGGCACACATACACAATCCATGTCTCAAGGCTTAAAAATCATTCACACCTGTCTCCTCCCCTTCATCTACACTGGTTGAAGTAGATTTTAAAAAGTATCATATCTTTCACCTGGTTAGTCTATGTCATGGAAAGAGCAGCCGTTCAGAATGTTGTGTACACTCAGTGTATGTGTACAAAGAAGTATATTTTACACATCAAAGGGAAACTTTAGAGACATTATGACTGAGAAATGCTTGCTCAGTGTTGCTGCGTGTACGTAGAATGGAGGATATGGCATATATTATTATATATTAAATTGCTCAGTGTTGCTGCGTGTAGTGGGTCACCCCCAAATAATCCTTCTTAATTGGGGTTTGGCTGTTTCCACTCAAGTCAATGTGAACCTTTTTTAAATGCTGACTTCTAATTCAACAGAAAGGGTTGTGATCTGATTACTGTTGTTGCACTAATCACCTTACACCAGAAATGATTCTAGAAAGGAAGAGAACTCATAAAAACATACCTGGCATTCTACCACTAGCAGATATAAGGTGGACATTTTGAGTGCATGATTGTAGTCTCTAACCAATACCCATGCCAATAAGACAAAGATATCCAGAATGTCACTCTACACAGTCATCTCACCACAGAATCTAACTGTTGACTCATATCCCTGTTGTTTCTGGTCTCTTAAGATATGTGCATGGTGAATCCTGTGTTTCAATAGATATTGCTCTGTCATGGATGAGCTTATGTAAAGTCACATACAGATATGTGATCTTCATTTGACCAGTTTCTCACAGACAAAAAATACACCTGCAGCAACAGGAAAATGTGAAATACAGTGTGGATTATAATTCATGGACATTTGTGTATGTGCAAATCAAGTCTGAAATTGTAAAGTGGAAACTGTAGAAGCCTTTTTCAACCTTGAATACACTATAAGTTTGCATTTCCTGATGTGCAGGAATATACACTGCTCCAAAAAATAAACGGAACACTAAAATAACACATCCTAGATCTGAATGAATGAAATATTCTTGTTAAATACTTATTTCTTTACATAGTTGAATGTGCTGACAACAAAATCACACAAAAATTGGGGAACGGACGGGCCAGTCCATAGCATCAATGCCTTCCTCTTACAGGAACTGCTGACACACTCCAGGCACATGAGGTCTAGCATTATCTTGCATTAGGAGGAACCCAGGGCAAACCGCACCAGCATATGGTCTCACAAGGGGTCTGAGGATCTCATCTCGGTATCTAATGGCAGTCAGGCTACCTCTGGCGAGCACATGGAGGGCTGTGCGGCCCCCCAAAGAAATGCCACCCCACACCATGACTGACCCACCGCCAAACCGGTCATGCTGGAGGATGTTGCAGGCAGCAGAACGTTCTCCACGGCGTCTCCAGACTGTCACGTCTGTCACATGTGCCCAGCGTGAACCTGCTTTCATCTGTGAAGAGCACAGGGCGCCAGTGGCGAATTTGCCAATTATGGTGTTCTCTGGCAAATGCCAAACGTCCTGCACGCTGTTGGGCTGTAAGCACAACCCCCACCTGTGGATGTTGGGCCCTCATATCACCCTCATGGAGTCTGTTTCTGACCGTTTGAGCAGACACATGCACATTTGTGGCCTGCTGGAGGTTATTTTGCAGGGCTCTGGCAGTGCTCCTCCTGCTCCTCCATGCACAAAGGCGGAGGGAGCGGTCCTGCTGCTGTGTGGTTGGCCTCCTACGGCCTCCTCCATGTCTCCTTATGTAGTGGCCTGTCTCCTGGTAGCGCCTCCATGCTCTGGACACTACACTGACAGACACAGCAAACCTTCTTGCCACAGCTCGCATTGATGTTCCATCCTGGATGAGCTGCACTACCTGAGCCACTTGTGTGGGTTGTAGACTCCGTCTCATGCTACCACTAGAGTGAAAGAACCGCCAGCATTCAAAAGTGACCAAAACATCAGCCAGGAAGCATAGGAACTGAGAAGTGGTCTTAGGTCACCACCTGCAGAACCACTCCTTTATTGGGGGTGTCTTGCTAATTGCCTATAATTTCCACCTGTTGTCTATTCCATTTGCACAACAGCATGTGAAATGTATTGTCAATCAGTGTTACTTCCTAAGTGGACAGTTTGATTTCACAGAAGTGTGATTGACTTGGAGTTACATTCTGTTGTTTAAGTGTTCCCTTTATTTTTTTGAGCAGTGTATATAGACTGTACCAGTCAAATGTTTGGTCACAGCTACTCACTCAAGGGTTTCTTTATTTTTACTATTTTCTACATTGTAGAATAATAGTGAAGACATAAAACTATGAAATAACACATATGGAATCATGTAGTAACCAAAAAAGTGGCCGCAGGGGCAGTATTGAGAAGCTTGAATGGAAAGGTGCCCATTGTAAACGGCCAGCTCCTCAGACTCA
Organism: Oncorhynchus gorbuscha; assembly: GCF_021184085.1. Taxonomy (NCBI): domain Eukaryota; kingdom Metazoa; phylum Chordata; class Actinopteri; order Salmoniformes; family Salmonidae; genus Oncorhynchus; species Oncorhynchus gorbuscha. The sequence goes on along the minus strand of NC_060180.1, from coordinate 8,786,685 downwards.
GTTGCTAATATACACATATTAGTATTAGTATTGGATGGAAAACACTCTAAAGTTTCCAAAACTGACAAAATATTGTCTGTGAGTATAACGGAACTGATATTGCAGGCGAAAACCTAAGGAATATCAAACCAGGAAGTGGCTTCTATTTTGAAAACTCCATGTTCCATAGCCTCCCTTTGCTCCATTTAAAGGGATATCAACCAGATTCCTTTTCCTATCGCTTCCTCAAGGTGTCAACAGTCTTCAGACATAGTTTCAGGCTTTTATTTTGAAAAATGAGCCAGAACAATAACATCGCATCAAGTGTTCGCATGAGTTTTGCTCGCGCAACAGAGTTTGGGCAGACATTGCCGTTCCCTCTCCTACTGAACAAGACCGTTGCGGTTGATATATTATCAATTATATCTTTTAAAAACAACCTGAGGATTAATTATGAAAAACATTTGACATGTTTCTGTGGACATTACGGAAACTATTTGGAATATGTCTGCGTTGTCATGACCGCTCTTTCCTGTGGATTTCTGAACATAACGCGCCAAATAAACGGAGGTATTTTGGATATAAAAATAATCTTTATGGAACAAAAGGAACATTTATTGTGTAACCTTGAGTCTCGTGAGTGAAAACATCCGAAGATCATGCAAGGTAAACTAATAATTTGATTGCTTTTTCTGATTTTCGTGACCGAGCTACTTGATGCTAAGTGTACTTAATGTTTTATCGAGCGATCAATAAACTTACACAAACGCTTGGATTGCTTTCGCTGTAAAGCACAAACAGGTGGATTAACAAAAGGCTACGCTGCGTTTTCCTATATTGCACTTGTGATTTCACGAATATAAATATTTTTTTAAATATTTATTGAATGTAGAACTATGCTATTCAGCGGTTGTTGATGACAATTATCCCGTTAACGGGATTGCAGCCATAACAAGTTAAACAAATCAAAATATATTTTAGATTTTAGATTCTTCAAAGTATCCACCCTTTGCCTTGATGACAGCTTTGCATACTCTTGGCATTCTCTCAACCAGCTTCACCTGGAATGCTTTTCCAACAGTCTTCAAGGATTTCCCACATATGCTGAGCACTTGTTGGCTGCTTTTCCTTCACTCTGCGGTTCAACTCATCCCAAACCAGGTCTGGTGATTGTGGAGGCCAGGTCATCTGATGCAGCAATCCATCACTCTCCTTCTTGGTCAAATAGCCCTTACACAGCCTGGAGGTGTGTTGGGTCATTGTCCTGTTGAAAAACAAATGGTAGTCCCACTAAGCGCAAACCAGATGGGATGGCGTATCGCTGCAGAATGCTGTGGTTGCCATGCTGGTTAAGTGTGCCTTGAATTCTAAATAAATCACAGATAGTGTCATCAGCAAAGCACCCCCACACCATCACACCTCCTCCTCAATGCTTCACGGTGGGAACCACACATGCGGAGATTATCCGTTCACCTACCCTGCGTCTAAAAAAGACATGGTGGTTGGAACCAAAAATCTCCAATTTGGACTCATCAGACCAAAGGACAGATTTCCACCGGTGTAATGCCCATTGCTGGTGTTTCTTGGCCCAAGCAAGTCTCGTCTTCTTCTTATTGGTGACCTTTAGTAGTGGTTTCTTTGCAGCAATTCAACCACGAAGGCCTGATTCACACAGTCTCCTCTGAACAGCTGATGTTGACGTGTCTGTTACTTGAACTCTGTGAAGCATTTATTTGGGCTGCAATTTCTGAGGCTTGTAACTCTAATGAACTTATCCTCTGCAGCAGAGGTAACTCCCTTTCCTGTGGTGGTCCTCATGAGAGCAAGTTTCATCATAGCTCTTGATGGGTTTTGCGACTGCACTTGAAGAAACTTTCATAGTTCTTGAAATGTTCCGGATTGACTGACCTTAATGTCTTAAAGTAATGATGGACTGTAATTTCTCTTTGTTTATTTGAGCTGTTCTTGCTATAATGTGGACTTGGTATTTTACCAAAGAGGGCTATCTTCTGTATACCACCCCTACCTTGTCACAACACAACTGATTGCCTCAAACACATTAATTAGAGAAATTCCACAAATGTACTTTTAACAAGGCACACCTGTTAATTTAAATGCATTCCAGGTGACTACCTCATGAAATTGGTTGAGAGGATGCCAAGCGTGTGCAAAGCAGTCGTCAAGGCGAAGGGTGGCTACTTTGAAGAATCTAAAATCAAACATTTATTTTCTTTTTGTTTTAAACACTATTTTGGTTACCACATGATTCCATATGTGTTATTTCATAGTTGTTATGTCTTCACTATTATTCTACAATAGAGTAAATTGTAAAAATAAAGAAAAACCCTTGAATAAGTAGGTGTGTCCAAACTTTTGACTGGTACCGAATATATATATTTTTTTAACTGTCAAATTACACAAGCATGCTATTTGTAAGAGGCTCCTTTTGACGAATTAAAAACAATTTTTTTGTGGCTTGAGAAGGAGCTATTTCTGTACTTCTGTAAATGTGCTTGTCGTCTGGTACACAGGAAGGGCCTTTTGCAACTGAGATGAGTCAATCCTAGATGAGTCAGTCATGTTGCTACGGAAGCAGATATATTACCAGATATACCAGATATACTCTGTCACACACCCACACAGCCAATGAGCCATTCCATCACGGGAAACCTAAAACACTGGAATTACAGGAAGACTGATGTGAGAGTGGCAACTTTGAATGAATGGTCCTCGGATCTGCATTTCACATCAAATGCAGAGCCGAGGACCGTTCTACAGCCCTGCAGGAGTTGTGGGTTAAGTTGTGAGTCAGGAAAGGAACTGAGTCAAGATTAGTACTATTCTAGTCTAAACAGAGTTGGTTCTCAGCCAAGTCCCAGACTGATTCTTCATTGTGTGCTTAATTACTCAATGTCTGACATGTGGGGGTGAGTCTGCATGCATTACATTTCCCTCCAACCCTAACTTCACAGTCCAGACATAAAAAACACTACTGTACTATTTGGGTGGTGCAGTGTGTCTGACCACCAACGATGAGAGTTGTTCATAACAGGGTGCTAGTGTTATCCCAGCACATAACCCCCCCTTCCCCCATGGTCATTGTGCCAGCCTTATGGTCGACATCCCTCCCTGAGCTAGAATAATTTGAGGGTCTCCTTCACTATACCTCTCAGATAATTTTTTCTCTCAAGAATATAGTTTCCCCAAAGGCAGTTTTTCATTTTAACATGAAGAGGTTAAAGTTAGTCATTATTTTATGAGTAGAACGGAATGGTTGGGAGGAAAAGCTTAGTTCCCAAAAGTACGTTTTTGAAACGGGGTATCACCAAAGCTGTGTTTTATTCATTAAGTATATTGTAGCTAATTTTCAGATGCATTCTTTTTGCATTAAAAAAACAGATAATTATGACAATAACCGTGGTCAATTGTATGACAATTAATTGTTACCCAAAATTCCATAATGGTTACAACCCTAGTCAACCATGTGTCTACATTAGTCTCCCCTAACACCTTTTAACATCACTGTAGTCTGTAGCTTAAAGTAAAACTACACACCTGCCAACAGCATTACTGGCCAATAAGAATTGTATGTCTAATATGTGTTTGGTTGATCCTTTTCACACAGCAAGAGAGAACTGAAATCCCTCAGGTGCATACTGAATACACACACAATGTCCTTGTCAGGACAATTAGACCAGCGTAGGCCAACAGCTGTGTCTCTGTCCTCATTATAATAATCGACAGTGTGAAACACTTTCTCACTGCTCATCCCTTCCTTCCCCACTGCTGAGAAAATGCCTGTCAATACTTCTACCTGACACAAAACAACCAGTCAACATCCTCTAATCCCAGAGGGGACAGAGAGAATAGAGCAGCTCACTAGCCCTACCCACCACAGTCCGTCCGGCAGGGAGGCAGGAAGCATTCAGAAAGACAAGGATGTTGGGTGTGACTTCATGGCACACTTCCCATATTCTCCTGAATGAGAACCAGCCAAAATTTGTGGATGACCTTTGACCTGAACCAAAGAACCCCTTCTGAACATACTGTAGTGTTTCTACCATGTTGATACTGGTATACCAGTTACTAGATTTGCAACACAATGTCACAGGGCTCAGTACAATAAAATGCTATCAAGGTAGTTACATTTTCATCTAGACTTGTATCGACAGTTTTGAGAAAGGACTAAAGTATCAATTTACCTTTTAGTTAGTAACCGAGAAAAGGTTTGTGTTCGTGGGAACAACAACGTGTGTCATTATCCATTTTTATTTGACCATAGTGAGGTGCTCTCACATCACTATTGGAAAACCTCTTCTATGGTTATTGTGAAAACAGTGCCACCTTGAGACAGAGACATAACCCTACAAAATTGTGGAAAGGCTAAAGCTAACGTCTCTCAAAATGTTCACTAGATGGCACTAAAACCTAATGTAGCCGATGGCGCATCACCAGGTGGATATGAGCTCTTCACAGCTTTATAGAGCTGAATACATTTTCATTCAAATACATTTCAGTACGTTCCCGAAGTATGATTTTAAGGATTTCAATCTGCTATCACTTCATCAACTTTTATGAATACTTATTGGACAATCCTTTTTTATTGCTCTTCTCCATAACTGTAGACAAATTCAACTCAGTGCAGTCAACATTAGCTTTATTCAAGTTGTGAATATTACAATCTCTATTGCCCCACCAGTCTTAATACCAGTTTGGAGCACAATTCTAAAACCAAACGAGTTCAGACTCCAACTGCCATTTCAACACTACACATGTTGTTTTAATGAATGCAAGTGTCAAAGCCACCACTTCCTCTTCTCTTCTGCCGTACAATGTCAGGTTCTTACTGGAAACCAGTCCCTCTGACTAAAAACAGACTGGGATACCATTGTAAACTGAATTACAAAACTAGGTTTTAGTTGCAAGCCTTCACTGTTAACCATATACACTGAATGCACAAAACATTAGGAACGCCTTCCTAATATTGAGTTGAACCCCTTTTGCCCTCCGAACAGCCTCAATTCGCCGGGGCATGGACTCTACAAGGTGTCGAAAGCGTTTCGAAAACGTTCCACAGGATGCTGGCCCATGTTGACTCCAATGCTTCCCACAGTTGTGTCAAATTGGCTGGATGTCCTTTGGGTGGTGGACCATTCATGATACACACAGGAAACTGTTGAGCGTGAAAAACCCAGAAGCATTGCAGTTCACACTCAAACCGGTGAGCCTGGTACCTACTACCATACCTCATTCAATGCAGTGACCAGAGCTCCACAAGTACAGAAAGATAGACAGTCTTCTGGACCATGACCTCTATCCTGTGAAATTACTGTTCTATTCACAGTTTATCAGATGAATGTAGCGAGCTAACTGAGCCAGACTTAAACCACATGAATGGATATGAGAGAGAGAGGGAAGTCCCAGAGTACTAATTCTGAGACAGAAAATTGGTTTATTCAGGCTAGGGAAAATACAGAGTTTTGAGTTGTAGAATAATGTAACACTGAAGTGCTTAAGCCTCCTGGAAATGTTTTAACTAACGGCAACCTGTCATCTCCTGTCCAATCTGAGCAGAGGTGAATGGGATAGAGGGGGGTTTGCATTCACCTCTTCCAGTCGTTTATATCTGTGATGAACCATATCTGTCCATCAACAGTAAACTCTGGATATAGGATACAGTGGCAATGAACCATACCTGTCAGTCTACAGTAAACTCTGGTTATAGGATACAGTGGCAATGAACCATATCTGTCCATCTACAGTAAACTCTGGATATAGGATACAGTGGCAATGAACCATACCTGTCAGTCTACAGTAAACTCTGGATATAGGATACAGTGGCAATGAACCATATCTGTCCATCTACAGTAAACTCTGGATATAGGATACAGTGGCAATGAACCATACCTGTCAGTCTACAGTAAACTCTGGATATAGGATACAGTGGCAATGAACCATACCTGTCAGTCTACAGTAAACTCTGGATATAGGATACAGTGGCAATGAACCATATCTGTCCATCTACAGTAAACTCTGGATATAGGATACAGTGGCAATGAACCATACCTGTCAGTCTACAGTAAACTTGGGATGTAGTAGGGTCGTAAAACAAGTGCTGCATTCTAGTTAGCTCACGCCCCCTATCTTCTTGTCACTCCGCAATGAAAGTATGTGACTCGGCACTGTAGTCTCACCACAAACCTTGGCCCCATATAAATGTAGTTAAAGAGCACGCATTATGTTCATACTTGGATGGAAGTATGAAATGTGCGTTACGTGCGCAATAAGGCAGTTCTCCAAATGGCGTTGTAAGATTTCCAACGGTTCAAAGACTACAAGATTTTGAAGTCTCACACTTAAGTTTTTTTTATACAAAAAGGAACAGGAAGCAAGCCTTCTATCTCACGCTGACACCGCATACTTCCCTTTATCTTTGTAAACCGTCCCTTCACGCATGAGCGCTTCGTAGTCTCCATTAAAAAAATATATATCAGCCAGCTTCAAACTTGCTTCACTTCCCGAAATGTCAATTTCAGAGGGAAGTTATCGTTAAAATGTATCCATAAATATATGTACATAATTAGTATTTTTGCACCCATTTAATTGCACCCTAATAGGCCCTTATATGTACTTATATTTCCATTAAAGTATTTCTGTATGGCTTCCTCAAACTCTAATATGTCAAATATTCGTTATATCTTTATTTTTTTTAAATGTCAAGTCACTAACTAAAACAAATCAATTTTCGTTATTTCGTATGTAATCACTACTTACCCATTATTATAAGTAGTGCAGGAGATTTCTGGTTTGCGCGAGCACAGGAACAAGTTGGTTGAATTATTCATTGTTGACCAAAAGTTATTTCGACGTTGGCAAAAGTCCTAAAACGGACCAAGCAGTGTCCCTAACGTATCTCAGTCCTGCCTCTTCATGTACAAGAACACTAGGCGTTTGCAGTTCTGCAGTCATTCATAGCTTTGGAGTTGAACTGTGACACTTTCTTTCGCAGTTGGTCACACCCACCTCACTCCACGAACTAACAACTTTTGACGTTAAAATATCCAAATATTTATTGACAAAATTTCAATTACAAATATGTCTGTTGGTACACAGATGTAAGGTTATATACATATGTATGCACTAAGACAACTTTAATCAATACATATGTATTTAAAAACAGGAAATTGTTTCTCTTTCTGCATACATTGTTTTAATGAAACTTTCACAAAACAAACACATTAAGGATGAAGAAGCATTTTTCATTTGTTTGTTTTGTCTTATTTCAATGTAGATACTGGTCTTGTTTCAATGTTGATTTAGGACGTGGGAACCTCCAGGACCAGAGGGTGTGTACCAGTATGACATTCTTAGAATGCTTTATTGCGGAAACAGCCCGCTCCCTAGAGCGCTTGCTCCCTCCCACAAGCTTATTAAAGGCATCGGCTTTGAAGGTCATAAACGGATGAATACTTCTACACCCGCTCTCTATACAGTTCCGGTTGACCATTGATCTGTAAAATATCATGAATGGATGTTTTGGAATGTGAAGTTGTGGATTCTGTACACATTTCCTGCATGCCCATAGAAGAACAAACCAAATGGCAGTCTCATGCTTCCTACAGAAAAAAAATAGTTATTTCTGCCACATTGTGCCAGCTTGGGAACTGGTTGCTACCTCCCCAGAGAACTTGCAGTTATTCACTTCACTTGGCTGTTGACAGCAGATACACCATGTTCCAAAACACTATTCAATTATATTGTATAGAAAACGACCATAGAATTAGTTAGTTAGGCACATTTGGATTTCACCACTCCACCGTTCTAAGTTAACATTGACAGTTCTCCCTCCTCGCAAAATCAAATACTTTCCTGTGTGTGCGTGTCTGTCTAATGTCGCTCAACCACATGACAGCATTCCAGTGAATGTGGTTTGTTTGCAATTCATCTGCCACTTCTGTGTGTACCTTTCATGTCAGTTGGTCCTAAAGATGCCACAAAAAAAGCTGTTCACTTAAATAGTTATTTTAGGGCCCGACAGTATACCATTGGGGACACAGATAAAGGCCTGTATAACCATTCATGGTCAAGTGGAGGACACAGAGCTATTTGGATATACAAGGCCAATAGAAGTCAACGGAGCTTGGTATGGGGTGAGGTGGGTATCTGTTGCAGGATGTTTTCCATTTTGCTGTGGAATGTTCCCAGAGGTGTTAGATCACAGCTCAGGCCGATGCATTCCGTTGCGCCACAGCCCACGCAGTACCTCCCAACACATACCGCAGAAACAGAATTAATATGTGAGAGAGCAGAACATCTTTTCTGAGATAACGATAACTGAGATGGCAGCCTAGACTGCATGCTGTTCTGAAACGGCTCGTCATTTAAAAATACAAAATGGCAACACCACAACACCGAAAGTTAACCAAAACAACATGTAGATGGAAGTGGGTACTAGTGATAATGTGCAATGCCGAAAGTTATTGGTCATCCACATCCACTATGTTAGCTAATAGTTACCTTTAAATTCTAGGTCACTTACACAAGTCTCAAATCACTTTTTATTTCCTGCATTATTTTATATGGAATACAGGTACGGTAAAACATCTGACATACAATCTGTATCAAGAAAGCTTTTACAATGATATTTAATATAATATCAGGTCCATTTCTTGTGAGCTGCAACAAGCAGTGCAGGCAGAGGGACCCTTCTGGGTCAAGACCAAGGTAAAGTAAGAGACCATGGTTAGAGGTCAACGGTCAGGTAATTTCAACAGGCCTGTTGTCCAGTCCTGAAGCTTGCAGTCCCCATGAGGAGAGGGCCCAGGCGAAGCAAGGCTTGTACAGGGTTGCACAGCTGTCAACTTCAACAGGAGCTCAGGGAACGATGTACTTCCTGTGGAAATGAAAGATGAGCAGAGGAACGACACGAGAGAGACCAGCAGAGTTAAGAGATGAATGCGACCAAGTCAGTCATAACATTCACACGAGACATGAAGCCAGTCAGCAATAAGACAGACCACCAAAGCGACACGTTAGGATCAAACTAAAAGTACATCTAACCACAATATTTAGTTAACAGTTGTTTAACATCCAGGTGTGTGGCAGACATCTTGCTGGGGCAGGGTATAGTGTTAGACCAGAAAGCAGGCTAGAATGTTGGACAGCATGTCCCCTCAGTAGGGACTGGCCATATGTATGTCCTCAACACATGGCTGTTATCTGTGGAGTGTGGATCCAACGAGGTTAGCTGCATTCATGGATGGACCTATGAGTATTCTTCATGTAACAGCATCACATAATCAGTTTACTAACGATTGTTGCCAAGCCATTCATAACGTTCCATGTTTCCCATGTCATTACAGTTCACACCCAAAGACTGGTTCTGACACGTCCAGTCCCACTGATTGGAAATGTGTGTCACATTACAGGTACACACTGGTACAAACTGTACGGTCAGGCTAATATATTATTGTATAGTTCATTCAAAGGGATCTGTTAACAGTTCATTCTCCGGTAGACGTGCCCCCCCACTGGGTTGAGACCTCTCACCATTGAGCCAACAGTCCAGGGTGCCATCGGCTGAGTTCTTCATGACAGGCAGATGAACAGCAGCTCCCTGCCCTGTGCCCCCTGCCTCAGTCTGTGTTGCAGGACCCTGCCCTGTGCCCCCTGCCTCAGTCTGTGTTGCAGGACCCTGCCCTGTGCCCCATGCCTCAGTCTGTGTTGCGGGACCCTGCCCTTTGCCCCCTGCCTCAGTCTGTGTTGCAGGACCCTGCCCTGTGCCCCCTGCCTCAGTCTGTGTTGCAGGACCCTGCCCTGTGCCCCCTGCCTCAGTCTGTGTTGCAGGACCCTGCCCTGTGCCCCATGCCTCAGTCTGTGTTGCAGGACCCTGCCCTGTGCCCCCTGCCTCAGTCTGTGTTGCAGGACCCTGCCCTGTGCCCCATGCCTCAGTCTGTGTTGCGGGACCCTGCCCTTTGCCCCCTGCCTCAGTCTGTGTTGCAGGACCCTGCCCTGTGCCCCCTGCCTCAGTCTGTGTTGCAGGACCCTGCCCTGTGCCCCCTGCCTCAGTCTGTGTTGCAGGACCCTGCCCTGTGCCCCATGCCTCAGTCTGTGTTGCAGGACCCTGCCCTGTGCCCCCTGCCTCAGTCTGTGTTGCAGGACCCTGCCCTTTGCCCCCTGCCTCAGTCTGTGTTGCAGGGTCAGTACCACCTGTGGCAAAAAGCACAGTCAACACACACTAAGAGACGACATTGGAGACATACAACCAAGAGCACATTGAAGTGACCTCTGTTTGTATTGGGGAAAAGTCCATCTCTGAAAATACAGCTGAATTCTATGAGTGGGCGCATGTACATCAAGGCTCTCCAACCTTGTTCCTGGAGCGATAACGTCCTGTAGGTTCACGCCAACCCTAATCTAGCACACATGATTCTAAAAATTAACTGGTTGATAAGCTGAAATCTGGGGTTGGAGCAAAAACCAGGAGGGTATCTCTCCAGGAACAGAGTTGGAGAGTCCTGAGGAACATGCACAGACCACTGTTACTATTGTATGAGGTGACTTCTATGTTTCTTACCTGATCAATAGCAATGTAGGTGTGCAGCATCTCAGGGTTCTCCTGAGTGACGACACTCAGATCGAATGGCAGAGATAAAGGCCAAAGTGTTGTGTTTTTGGACAAAGACAACAAAAAAGAAGCTCTATTCAGTGCAACAACAGTAAATAGAATATCCATTCAGTGCAACAACAGTAAATAGAATATCCATTCAGTGCAACAACAGTAAGTAGAATATCCATTCAGTGCAACAACAGTAAATAGAATATCCATTCAGTGCAACAACAGTAAATAGAATATCCATTCAGTGCAACAACAGTAAATAGAATATCCATTCAGTGCAACAACAGTAAATAGAATATCCATTCAGTGCAACAACAGTAAATAGAATATCCATTCAGTGCAACAACAGTAAATAGAATATCCATTCAGTGCAACAACAGTAAATAGAAGCTCCACATCGATGGAACAGTAGTGGAGAGGGTAGCAAGTTTTAAGTTCCTCGGCATACACATCACAGACAAACTGAATTGGTCCACCCACACAGACAGCATCGTGAAGAAGGCGCAGCAGCGACTCTTCAACCTCAGGAGGCTCAAGAAATTCGGCTTGTCACCAAAAGCACTCACAAACTTCTACAGATGCACAATCGAGAGCATCCTGGCGGGCTGTATCACCGCCTGGTACAGCAACTGCTCCGCCCACAACCGTAAGGCTCTCCAGAGGGTAGTGAGGTCTGCACAACGCATCACCGGGGGCAAACAACCTGCCCTCCAGGACACCTACACCACCCGATGTTACAGGAAGGCCATAAAGATCATCAAGGACAACAACCACCCAAGCCACTGCCTGTTCACCCCGCTATCATCCAGAAGGCGAGGTCAGTACAGGTGCATCAAAGCTGGGACCGAGAGACTGAAAAACAGCTTCTATCTCAAGGCCATCAGACTGTTAAACAGCCACCACTAACATTGAGTGGCTGCTGCCAACACACTGACTCAACTCCAGCCACTTTAATAATGGGAATTGATGGGAAATTATGTAAAATATATCACTAGCCAATTTAAACAATGCTAACTAATATAATGTTTACATACCCTACATTATTAATCTCATATGTATACGTATATACTGTACTCTATATCATCAACTGCATCTTTATGTAATACATGTATCACTAGCCACTTTAACTATGCCACTTTGTTTACATACTCATCTCATGTATATACTTTACTCGATACCATCTACTGTATCTTGCCTATGCCGCTCTGTACCATCACTCATTCATATATCTTTATGTACATATTATTTATCCCCCTACACTTGTGTGTATAAGACAGTAGTTTTGGAATTGTTAGTTAGATTACTTGTTGGTTATTACTGCATTGTCGGAACTAGAAGCACAAGCATTTCGCTACACTCGCATTAACATCTGCTAACCATGTGTATGTGACAAATAAAATTTGATTTGATTTGATTCAGTGCAACAACAGTAAATAGAAGCTCCATTCAGTGAGTGCTTATCAATTGAACAATCAGAAACAGAAACTGTGGAATTATAAAATAGGACAGTGAGGGGTGTTTCAATAATTGCAATCCAATCATGAGCTGAAGGTTAGAACCAATCTCCTTCAATTTCACAGTGTATTCAAAAATAAATATTCCACATGTCCAATTACATATAGTGATATCTACCTGGTGGAAATGGGATTCAAGTGATTAACAAACGGTTTCACAAGGGGAGCGACATAGGCAGTATTTAAGTCTAATTTAAACCCTCAATGTTGGCTCTGTGTTACAACGTTAAGTTGCATCACATAGCATCCACTCTGCTAATCAACGTGTCTCATGCTATCCAAGGCTTTACAGAATTATTCAGCGAAGGAGACCAAGGCAGCGTCGGAGTGGAAGGTCGAGATGGCCTCTGGCTGTGGGAGAAAAAATAACTGCTACAACAACAAGGTCTGCTGATCGTGCCTGACGGAGGCACTTGACGGTTTCCAATGAGTTATTGCATCTCGTGGGACAGGGGACATGTTGACTAAAAGGCTATTGGACCATAGGCTGGTAGGCTCACAGGGAAATATTCTGCCACACAGTGTCGAGACATATTGGTTGTTTTGCCGCCCCACAGTGACGTCACGTGCACTGCTCTATGCTATACTGGGATTATATCAGTATCAATATCTAAATGTCTCATTCATGCTTCTTTCTGACTGGCCAACACGGATGTTCGAGACTCATTATGCTAGCTATGTGTTGATAGTTCATTGATTTCATTTTCAGTGGTTCAAGTTTTGCAACCTTAACATACTAATGAAATAAATGTGTACTGGTATATGCAACATGCCATGTTGACAAAGTTATGCTTGTACGCTAAGTATCATTGAATCTCCTATGTAGCCAATATCCAATATGTAGTACTGAAGTAGTACTGATGAAGTACCTGATGACATGTAACTAGTTAAAAGGTGACCAGTCAGTCCAGTTTTGTGTAAACAGAGGACCCGGATGTTTGTACCTTGAATGTGCGGACTTCTGAGTTCCTGTTGACGACGACGGGGATAATAGATTCTTCCAGTCCAGAAGGTCAACCTTATAGGGCCTAGCTTCAGATACAGAACCCCATCTCTGGACAGAATGGACCTACAACACACATATAAAAGAAATGAGTAAATTCTAGATCACATGTTAGGATGGAAAAAAAGAATAGTGATATTGGAAAAATCTATAGTGACATATCACTATTATTTTGAACAACATAGTGAAACTTTGACTTGTAATTTAAAACAAATATTTTTTAATTTATATAATATTTTTGCTAGATAGCGTTAGCTAGCGCTAGTTGGCTGTAACTGCCCAAAAATTCAGGTGTTTTTCATCCTATAGCTTGTTTTCCATCTTTTTAAATAGCAAGTCAACATGGTTTCAGCACTTTGATTTTTACCTGACTGGCCAAAACCTGTATTCTCATGCACTCTCGTCCCTCTGCAGAATACATATGTATATGGTGAGCAGATTGTTTTGAAACATCAAATCTCAATAACGTTGCAGTATTGAATCGCAATATGTATAGAATGGTGAGAATCGCAGTACATATTGTATCGGCACTTAAGTATTGTTGTTGATATCATATTGTGAGGTGCCTAGTACTTCCCAGCCCCACAAAACAATATGTGCTGCCATTAACAACCATTATTGCAGAACATCACAAACTCACACCAAAGAGTATGGCCCTGATAAGTTATCACCCACTGAGATTTCATGATATGAATCTGAACATTGGGACAGAAATGTTCACAAACATACAAGTGGTGGACTTACTCAAGATGTGGAGTTCCTTTACCTCAGGTCTATGGACAGCTTCCAGTATCAATGGTCCTTTTACTTGAATCTGTAACCACATTAAAACAAGTAGGTCAGCCATTCATCTTTGAACATTTAGTTTGAAAACAATGTGAAAAAAATCCTATGATTTTCTTGAAATAGCAGAGTTTGATTATCCTAACTGACCTTTCTCTGTATTGTAAAGAGGAACGGAGAAAAACGTATCAATTACATACATGGACACATTGCATTACTCACTTTTTAACAGAAATCTAAATTTTAACATGGACCATCCTGCTTAGCAGAATGACTTTGCAGCATGATTACATTTCATTTGACCTTATTGAGGAGCTTCAGCTCAGGCAACATCAGTTCAGCTGTAATCTCCTCATAACGGAGTCCCCTATGCTCTGAAGACATTGAAGTAATGAACACACAAACACAGCCATTACACACTAAATATACAAAAGTATGTGGACACCCCTATTTCAGCCACACCCGTCGAGCACACAGCCATGCAAAGTCCATAGGCAAACAATGGCAGTTGAATGGCCTTACTAAAGAGCTCAGTGACTTTAAACATGCCACCTTTCCAACATGTCAGTTCGTCAAACTTCTGCCCTGGGGCCTCCCGAGTGGCTCAGTGGCCTAAGGCACTGTATCGCAGTGCTAGAGGCGTCACTACAGATCCGGGTTCGAACCCTGACTGTGTCACAGCCGGCCGTGTCCGGGAGACCCATGAAGCGGCGCACAATTGGCCCAGCGTCTTCCGAGTTAGGAGAGGGTTTGGCCAGCCGGGATGTCCTTGTCCCATCGCGCCTTAGCGACTCCTGTGGCAAGCCGGGCACATGCACGCTGACACCAGTTGGAAGGTGTTTCCTCCGACATATTGGTGCGGCTGGCTTCCGGGTTGGGCGAGTTTGTCGTGTTTCAGAGTCATGTTTCAGAGGAAGCATGACTCTCGACCTTTGCCTCTCCCGAGTCCGTACGGGAGTTGCAACGATGGGACAAGACTGACTACCAATTGGATATCACAGAATTGGGGTAAATAAATACATTTAAAAAATACTGCCCTGGTCAACTGTAAGTGCTGTTACTGTGATGTGGAAACGTCTTCAAGCAACAACAGCTCAGCCGCGAGGTGGTAGGCCACACAAGCTCACAGAACGGGACCGGCGAGTGCTGAAGCACGTAGCACGTAAAAATAGTTTGTCCTTGGTTGCAACCCTCACTACAGAGTTCTAAACTGCCCCAGCACAATAACTGTTCGTCAGGAGCTTCATGAAATGGGTTTCCAGGTGTGTGACCTGGAAATGGGTTTCCAGGTCACACACACTTTACCTCAAGGACACCAAAGTAAGGTCCCAGAGGGCCAAAGTGTTGCTGATTTTCACCCTTTCCTAATCAACTGAGTCAGAACCGGCTCGAACTGACCAGACAAGTGAACATTGGCTAATCAATTACAATCAATTGATAAATTAACTACCAGGTAGAAAATAAAATCAGCAATACTTCAGCCTGTGAGGGCCAGAGTTGAATAGCCCTGGTCTATATGCTGTTCTCTCACTATTCTTAACCACTCATCCCAGACCATTACCACCCCACTCATTATGGTCATTGACTTTTACAACTGTCAGTAGAAACTCTGATGGACTTCTCTCCTCATGTTACACCACCTCCCTCTTGCTATTCTTAGAATCCGCACCCAAGTCATTATGGTGATTGAAAGTCGGATACTTTAGTTTAGAGCTCTGTCTGTCATGCTATTTTAGAGCTCTGTCTGTCATGCTATTTTAGAGCTCTGTCTGTCATGCTATTTTAGAGCTCTGTCTGTCATGCTATTTTAGAGCTCTGTCTGTCATGCTATTTTAGAGCTCTGTCTGTCATGCTATTTTAGAGCTCTGTCTGTCATGCTATTTTAGAGCTCTGTCTGTCATGCTATTTTAGAGCTCTGTCTGTCATGCTATTTTAGAGCTCTGTCTGTCATGCTATTTTAGAGCTCTGTCTGTCATGCTATTTTAGAGCTCTGGTAAGCAGTACCAAATGTTGGTATTTCCAGTGATTGTATGCCTTACCGGTTAACTGTGCTGTGGGCAGGAAACTGGTGGTAGAGCGCACATGGCAAGGTAGCGATGGCCGAGTTGGAGTGTACCTGGAAGAGGACAAGCACAGGATAAGAGTGCTACGTCAGACTCAGACATAGCAATAAATCAAAGTCACAGTGTTGATGTTAGCACATATCATAAGAGTTTTTTGTGAATAGGTCCCATGAATAAATGAGGAATTTGGCCTGTGCAAAACAGCTTTGAATTGTTATCTACCTGACGTCCTTTGTGCTCATAAAAGCTCTACTTAAAAGATAAAGGCTTCGGTTAAGTGTGCGCTTAGGCTGGTTCAAACCATTGTGTCGGCTTGGGGAGAGAAATCACTTGTTTAGATTAGTGTGGGTGAGGGGTTGCCTCGCCGCCTCTTAAAACACCAGCTGAAGAGATTAGTTCTCAACCCACGAGCTGACACTCATCCAGTCTACATGGCAACGGATAAAGCGAACAGGCTGGGTGGGATGTTCTGGTTTTTACTATGTGTATTACAGAGAGGTGAAAACAACAGCACTATTTACTACATGAGTCAGCTTGATAACAAGACCCACAAACATACAGAGCAAAAGTCAACTGGACACTGATCTCATCTTGAACTGTAGAGTAACATAATGACTGAGAACAGCTGTTTATTTAGCGCCACTCAAATTCATTTTCAGAAACGTGTTCCTAAACAATATTACTATGTTTCAATCACACCATTCCCTAGACTAGGCTCACGGGTGAACTCTGTAGCTACACAACATGAGAAGAGAAGTGTTTCACTTCAGGTTTCATGATGAGCCAGACTGACAGGGCCGTATGGTGATTGGTTACTACGCAGGATGAAAGCACTCTCCACAGACCACATCGAGCGAGAGGGCAAGAGAGAGATTGAAATAAAGACGCCATGTGTCTGCTCCCCTCTACAATCTTTCCTGATGCAGGTGTGTGTTGATGGCAGGAATAGGTTGAGAATACTACAATAAGGCCATTCAAATTGCGACCTTGAAGTTATGTGGGCCTGAAATTGTCCACCCTAAAATAAGGCAAGTCTAAAATCAAAGGGTTTGTACAGTAAATGTTGAGGACGAGACAGATTTAGAATCAGTAATGAGTATTGTTACGTACAAAAATACACCTTAGTCACTGCTTGCGTAAGCCTGGGATATTTGAACTGCATTTGTTATGAAGAACACTCACATAACAGGACTACTCTCCCACATCTCATTATACAGTGGCAAGAAAATTATTGTATTTTTCTTGTCTATATTGAACACATAATTTAAACATTCGTATGTGTATGTGGACCCCTAGGCTAATGACTTCTCCAAAACCTAATCGGAGACAGGAGTCAGCTAACCTGGAGTCCAATCAATGAGAAGAGATTGGAGATGTTGGTTAGAGCTGCCTAGTCCTATAAAAAAACAGAATTTGAGTTTACTATTCACAAGAAGCTTTGCCTGATGTGAACAGTGCCTCGAACAAAAGAGGTCTCAGAAGACCTAAGATTAAGAATTGTTGACTTGCATAAAGCTGGAAAGGGTTACAAAAGAATCTCTAAAAGCCTTGATGTTCATCAGTCCACGGTAAGATAAACTGTCTATAAATGGAGAAGGTTCAACCCGGTTGCTTCTCTCCCTCAGTGGCCGTCCTGCAAAGATGACAGCAAGAGTACCGTGCAGAATGCTCAATGAGTTCAGAAGAATCTTAAGAGTGTCAGCTAAAGACTAACAGAAATCTCTGGAACGTGCTAACATCTCTGTTGATGAGTCTACGATACGTAAAACACTAAACAAGAATGGTGTTCATGGGAGGACACCACGGAAGAAGCCACTGTTGTCCAAAAAAAACATTACTGCACGTCTGAAGTTTGCAAAACTGCACCTGGATGTTACACAGCCTTTCTCGCAAAATATTCTGTGGACAGATGAAACTACAGTTGAGTTGTTTGGAAGGAACACACAACACTATGTGGAGAAAAATAGAAGGCACAGCACACCAACATCAAAACCTCATCCCAACTGTAAAGTATTTTGGAGGGAGTTTCATGGTTTGGGGCTGCTTTGCTGCCTCAGGGCCTGGACAGCTTGCCATCATCGACAGAAAAATGAATTCCCAAGTTTATCAAGGCATTTTGCAGGAGAATGTAAGACTATCTGTCCGCCAATTGAAGCTCAACAGAAGTTGGGTGATGCAACAGGACAACGACCCAAAACACAGACGTCAATCAACAGCAGAATGGCTTCAATAGAAGAAAATACACCTCCTGGAGAGGCCCAGTCAGAGTCCTGACCTCAACTTGATGTAAAATGCTGTAGCATGACCTCGAGAGCAGTTCACACCAAACATCCTAAGAACAATGCTGAACTGAAACAGTTTTATAAAGATGAATGGTCCAAAATTCCTCCTGACCATTGTGCAGTTCTGATCCGCAACTACAGAAAATGTTTGATTGAGTTTATTGCTGCCAAAGGAGGGTCAACCAGTTATTAAATCCAAGGGTTCACATTTTTTCCAACCTACACTGTGAATGTTTGCATGGTGTGTTCAGTAAAGACAAGAAAACTTATAATTGTTTGAGTGTTATTAGTTTAAGCAGACTGTGTTTGTCTATTGTTGTGACTTCGATGAAGATCAGATCAAATTTGATGACCAATTTATGCAGAAAACCAGGTTTTCTTGCCACTGTAATGTTGTTCCATTATCTAGGTCTGTAGCAAAACATACAATCTACATCAATACAGATGACATTGTGAAAGGTACAACACCTAGGCAAAAGGCAGTACAAGCAATATCTGTGTAGGCTATAACCATTGGAGAGGCTGGTTGAAACATGTCTCACCTGCCTCCTCCCAGGGCCATGTGGTGGGTCATAGTTCTGGTCCTCTTCTGGAGGACGCGGCAGAGCTCCAGCACCTTCAGGTCACCAGAGCCAGCCATCAGCATGGACAACAACATGCTCAGACACATCTGTAAGTTATAGTGGCCTGTCTGGCAGAAGAGAGAGCAAATTGGTTGTGGTGACTTTGATGCAAACTTTAAACTTGACTTTATTCTATTGCCTTATATGGACATTATGGTTACATTGGACAGAAGCATGAGAGTAGCCGTTGCTGATGTCAAACACTGCATGAAGTTCCTTGCGAAATATTACTGTGAAAGAAACAGAAGGGTTACAGACAAACTAGCCAATTAACTCTAACTGCTTCTTACCAAGCAGTCGAATGCGTCAGAGTTGGCCGAGCCAGCAAAGTGGAATCCCACAGTCATACAGGTTCCAGCAATTATGTGGTCATGGGCTTGCCTGAGGACAGGAGTCATCCCACACATCCTCATGTTACTAAACACACCATCTCTGTCTCTTATATCCAGCCATGCTGAGAAAGCTAAGAAAACTTGTAGTCAGTTTTTAGTCACGCTATGGTTTTCATGTTCAAAGCCTCCGAAACCATTGGATTCCCAATGTTCTCTTGGATTATGTGGATGCAAAACAAAGAAAATATATTGTGTTAGCATTGTAAAAAAAACTGTGGGATACTAACTAATTTAATACTGTTGATGTGTAAATTGGTCAAGCTGCAGGAAATGTCTGAGGCTTGTTGCCAGTCACATCCTCTTGGCACTGAAGCCTCATTTGAGGACCAAAACGTGTTTCCTTATTAGCGTTGATGTCATTTATTAGCGTTGATGTCATTCATTATGACTAACTAACAACATTAAGAGCCTTGGAACCAACCTCTAATGTCTATGGACATCTAAACTGTTGGCCCTAAGAACCCGATGCCGAACTCATAATATTATTACCACAGGTCCTGAGTAGAGGTTTGTGCTGGCAGTGACTTGTGTCTAATGAGCCAAGGTGTTTGTGTGCATATTGAGGGGAGTTACCGGGGGAACATTGCTGCTTTCGAGTTGGGCAGTATCTCATCCCACATGCTGATACACCTAGCCAGTGTCTGAGGAGGGAGAGGAGACAGTGCCAAGCTTCTATATCCACAAAGTCAGATTCCACAGCCACAAAGTCAAAATTGGCAACAAAAATGTGCTTTAGGTCTGAAGTTAAGGTTAGGCATAAGGTTAGCAGTGTGGTTAAGATCAGGTTTAAAATACAATTTTAAGAAGAGAAATTGTAGAAATGGGCGGGGTTTATGACTGTGGGTTTAGAAGCTAGTGACGACCTAAAATGTGTTAGTGTACAGGATCAGACATTTTACTGAACAAAAATATTAACGTAACATGTAAAGCGTTGGTCCCATGTTTCATGAGCTGAAATAAAAGATCCCAGAAATGTTGCAAATCAAGTAGGGCCCGCAACCCCCAAGGAAAATATGGCGCCCCCCACCTAGGTTGGGAACCACTGATGGTGAGCTCCGGGGGTTTGGCTCAGTGAAAAAGACAGGTCTGTAGTGACCCAGAGTATACTGAAATAACGCAGATCTGTACTGACCCAGAGTACACTGAGATAAGGCAGATCTGTACTGACCCAGAGTACACTGAGATAAGGCAGATCTGTACTGACCCAGAGTACACTGAGATAACGCAGATCTGTACTGACCCAGAGTACACTGAGATAAGGCAGATCTGTACTGACCCAGAGTACACTGAGATAAGGCAGATCTGTACTGACCCAGAGTACACTGAGATAAGGCAGGTCTGTACTGACCCAGAGTACACTGAGATAACGCAGATCTGTACTGACCCAGAGTACAGTCCAGGAGGAACATGGTGTCTTTAGCTTTCAGCCAACCTGCGATAGACCTATGAGAGGGTGAGAAAGAGGTGTTAATGGAAGCCTGAGCCTATTGTCCAATACGGGAACAGAACCAGGAAAAACCTAAAATGATTCAAAATGACTTTTTTTCCCCAGTTATAAGCTATATGCTGGAGCGCTGGGGTCAAGATGTTCTGTGAGGCACCATGCAAGATTAGATGGGAGATTGAAGAGTCAAATCTAGTAGAACACGGCATTACTTTTCGTTGAAGGGTATCTAAAGATGGGATGGTGGTGGAATCAATTATCACCTGTTGTTGGTCTTCAGGTAGATCATAGCCAGGGTCGCTCTTGGACAGGTGACGTCCACGTTGATGACCAGAAACCCCCACACTTAGGACATTCTTAAATCTCTGGTCATAGTATTCTCTTAGACCATGGTTTTGTGCCTTCAGGAAAAATGTTAATATGTTAGATGGGGATCAACTGACAGAAAGTAGGCCTACAAGGAAGGAAAGTTGTCTTGCTGGTTGCTTCTTGTACTTCTCCATGATCTGGTAGCTGGAGAACTTGTGTTTTTCTCTGTTGATACTGGTGTGGGTGCCTCGATGCCCTACCACCATGTAGAGCTACTCAGGTTCATTCAGGTCAGTCATACCTACAGTTGAAGTCGGAAGTTTACATACACTTACGTTGGAGTCATTAAGACTCGTTTTTCAACCACACCACACATTTCTTGTTAACAAACTATACTTTTGGCAAGTCGGTTAGGACATCTACTTTGTGTATGACAAGTAATTTTTCCAACAATTGTTTACAGACAAATTATTTCACTGTATCTCAATTCCAGTGGGTCACAAGTTTACATACACTAAGTTTACTGTGCCTTTAAACAGCTTGGAAAATTCCAGAAAATTATGTCATGGCTTTAGAAGCTTCTGATAGGCTAATTGACATCATTTGAGTCAATTGAAGGTGTACCTGTGGATTTATTTCAAGGCCTACCTTCAAACTTAGTGCCTCTTTGCTTGACATCATGGGAAAAATCAAAAGAAATGAGCCAAGACCTCAGGAAAAAAATTGTAGACCTCCACAAGTCTGGCTCATCCTTGGGAGCAATTTCCAAAATGCCTGAATGTACCACGTTCATCTGCACAAAGTACAATAGTACAATAGTACTACAATAGTACACAAGTATAAACACCATGGGACCACGCAGTCGTAAAACCGCTCAGGAACGAGACGCTTTCTGTCTCCTAGAGATGAACGTACATTGGTGCGAAAAGTGCTAATCAATCCCATAACATGGCCATAATGACCATCGTTATGTTTGGAGGAAAAGGGGGGAGGCTTGCAAGCCGAAGAACACCATCCCAACCGTGAAGCACAGGGGTGGCAGCATCATGTTGTGGGGGTGCTTTGCTGCAGGAGGGACTGGTGCACTTCACAAAATAGATGGCATCATGAGGCAGGAAAATGATGTGGATATATTGAAGCAACATCTCAAGACATCAGTCAGGAAGTTAAATCACAAATGGGTCTTCCAAATGGACAATGACCCCAACCATACTTCCAAAGTTGTGGCAAAATGGCTTAAGGACAACAAAGTCAAGGTATTGGAGTGGCCATCACAAAGCCCAGACTTCAATCCTATAGAAAATCTGTGGGCAGAACTGAAAAAGTGTGTGCGAGCATGGAGGCCTACAAACTTGACTCAGTTACACTAGCTCTGTCAGGAGGAATAGGTCAAAATTCACCCAACTTACTGTGGGAAGCTTGTGGAAGGCTACCTGAAACATTTGACATAAGTTAAACAATTTAAAGGCAATGCTGCCAAATACTAATTGAGTGTATGTCAACTTCTGACCCACTGGGAATGTGATGAAAGAAAAAAAAGCTGAAATAAATCATTCGCTTTAATATTATTATGTCATTTCACATTCTTAAAATAAAGTGGTGATCCTAACTGACCTAAGACAATGAATTTTTACTAGGATTAAATGTCAGGAATTGTGAAAAACTGAATTTAAATGTATTTGGCTGAGGTGTAAACTTCAGACTTCAACTGTATTAGGTTACTGCCATGTATAAAGCATACAATATGGTATTTTAGATGAGTCCTGAGGGAAGGCTAGTGATACATTGTGTACGCACACTATTTATTTATCAGCCTTTTGAAGTATGAAGAGTGCTTTCCATGTTTCTTTTTATCGCCGCTCTACATAAACAGCAGTACAGTTGATAACTTCCTGCAAAACAGTACATCATTACACCACTACATATTTACAACACAAAATGTTTAAAACCACTATACAAAAATATCACAATGTACACTACCGGTCAAAAGTTTTAGAACACCTACTCATTCAAGTGTTTTTCTTTATTTTTTACTATTTTCTACATTGTAGAATAAACTTTGAAATAATACATACGGATTCACGTAGTAACCATCTCAATTGGGTTGAGGTTGGGTGATTGTGGAAGCCAGGTCCTCTGATGCAGCACTCCATCACTCTCCTTCTTGGTCAAATAGCCTGGAGGAGTGTTGGGTCATTTTCCTGTTAAAATAAAAATGATAGTCCCACTAAGTGCAAACCAGATGGGATGGCATATTGCTGCAGATTGCTGTGGTAGCGATGCTGGTTAAGTGTGCCTTGAATTGTAAATAAACCACAGACAGTGTCACCAGAAAAGCACCCCACACCATCACACCTCCTCCTCCATGCTTGACAGGGGAAATACACATGTGGAGATCATTCATTCACACACGGCAGTTGGAACCAAAAATCTCCAATTTGGACTCCAGACCAAAGGACATATTTCCACCGGTCTAATGTCCATTGCTCGTGTTTCTTGGCCCAAGCAAGTCTCTTCTTATTATTGGTGTCCTTTAGTAGTGGTTTCTTTGCAGCAATTCGACCATGAAGGCCGGATTCACGCAGTCTCCTCTGAACAGTTGATGTTGAGATATGTCTGTTACTTGAACTCTGTGAAGCATTTATTTGGGCTGCAATTTAACTCTAATGAACTTATCCTCTGCAGCAGAGGTAAATCTGGGTCTTCCATTCCTGTGGCGGTCCTCATGAGAGCCAGTTTCATCATAGCGCATGAAGGTTTTTGCAACTGCACTTGAAGAAACTTTAAAAGTTCATGACATTTTCCGGATTGACTGACCTTTATGTCTTAAAGTAATGATGGACTGTTGTTACTCTTTGCTTATTTGAGCTGTTCTTGCCATAGTATGGACTTGGTCTTATACTAAATAGGGCTATCTTCTGTATACTACCCCTACCATGTCACAACACAACGGATTGGCTCAAACACATTAAGAAGGAAAGAAATTCCACAGATTAACTTTTAAATAGGCACACTTGTCAATAGAAATGCATTCCAGGTGACTACCTCATAACGCTGGTTGAGAGAATGTCAAGAGTGTGCAAAGATGTCATCAAGGCAAAGGGTGGCTACTTTGAAAAAACACAAATATATTTTGATTTGTTTAAAATGTATTTGGTTACTACATGATTCCATGTGTTATTTCATAGTTTTGATGTCTTCACTATTATTCTACAATGTAGCAAATAGTAAAGAAAAACCCTTGAATGAGTAGGTGTTCTAAAACCGGTAGTGTATGCATGTGTCTGTACCTTTGTGTGTGTCTCTTCACAGTCCCTGTTGTTGCATAATGTGTATTTTTACCTTCTTTTTAAATCTGATTGTACTGCTTGCGTCAGTTACTTGATGTGGAATAGAGTTCTATGTAGTCATGGCTCTATGTAGTACTGTGCACTGCCTAATAGTCCGTTCTGGACTTGGGGACTGTGACGAGACCTCTGGTGGCATGTGGGTTATGCATGGGTGTCCGAGCTGTGTGCAAGTATTTTAAAAACAGACAGCTCAGTACATTCAGCTTGTCAACACCTCTTACAAAAACAAGTAGTGATGAAGTCAATCTCTCCTCCACTTTCAGCAATGAGAGAATTAGATGCATGTCATCAGTGTTAGCTCTCTGTGTACTTGTAGGGCCAGCTGTGCTGCCCTGTTCTGAGCCAACTGAAATTTTCTTAAGTCCCTCTTTGTGGCACCTGACCACACTATTGGACAGTAGTGTCAATGAGACAAAACAAGGGCCTGTAGGACCTGCCTTATTGATAATGCTGTTAAGAAGGCAGAGTAACGCTTTATTATGAACAGACTTCTCCCCATATTATCTACTGTTGAATCAATATGTTTTGACAGTTTACATACAATCCAGAGTTACTCCAAGCAGTTTAGTCACCTCAACTTGCTCAATTTACACATTATTCATTGAGATGTAGTTGAGGTTTAGGGTTTAGTGAATGATTTGTCCCAAATACAATGCTTTTAGTTTGGAAAATATTTAGGACAAACCTATTCTTTGCTACCCATTCCGAAACAAACTGCAGCTCTTTATTAAGTGTTGCAGTCATTTCAGTTGCTGTAGTAGTTGACTTGTATAGTGTTGAGTCATCTGCATACATAGACACACTGGCTTTACTCAAAGCATGTTGTTATTAAAGATCTAAAGTTTAAGGGGCCTAAATAGTTACCTTGGGGAATTCCTGATTCTACCTGGATTATGTTGGAGGCTTCCATTAACTTCTTTGGGACTGTGGGGCAGTATTGAGTAGCTTGGATAAAAAGGTGCCCTGAGTAAACTGCCTGCTACTCATGCCCAAAAGCTAGAATATGCATATAATTAGTATATTTGGATAGAAAACACTCTGTAGTTTCTAAAACTGTTTGAATGATGTCTGTGAGTATAATAGAACTCATATGGCAGGCAAAAACCTGAGAAATAAATTCAACCAGGAAGTGGGAAATCTGAGGTTTGTAGTTTAAGTGATTGGCTATCGAATATACAGTGTCTATGGGGTCATATTGCACTTCCTAAGGCTTCCACTATATGTCAACAGTCTTTAGAACCTTGTTTGAGGCTTCTACTGTGAAGGGGGATAGAAAGAGAGCTGTTTCAACCAGGTGTCTAGCAGAGTGCCATGAGCTGATCACGAGCTCGCAAGAGAGAAGTAGCTGCGTTCCATTGCATGTCTAAAGACAAAGGAATTCTCCGGTTGGAACATTATTAAAGATTTATGATAAAAACATCCTAAAGATTGATTCTATACATCGTTTGACATGTTTCTACGAACTGTAATATAACCTTTTTGACATTTCGTCTGAACAAGTGATCGAGCATTATGCATTTGGATTACTGAACAAAAAGGAGATATTTGGACATAAATTATGGACTTTATCGAACAAAACAAACATTTACTGGGATTCCTGGGAGTGCATTCCGATCAAGATCATCAAAGGTAAGTTAATATTTATAACGCTATTTCTGACACCTCTCCTTCTTTGGAAAATGGCTGGATGTTTTTCTGTAACTAGCGCTGACCTAACATAATCGCAAGGTGCGCTTTCACCGTAAAGCCATTTTAAAATCTGACACAGTGGTTGCATTAAGGAGAAGTTTATTTATATTTCCATCTTTTATCAATGTTTATTATGAGTATTTCTGTAATTTGATGTGGCTCTCTGCACTTTCACCGGATTTTTGTTTGAGACAATGCATTTCTGATCATAACACACCAATTTCAAATGAGGTTTTTGAACATAAAGATTAACTTTATCGAATAAAACACACATTTCTTGTGTAACATGAAGTCCTGTGAGTGCTATCTGATGAATATCATCAAAGGTTAGTGATTCATTTAATCGCTATTTCTGATTTTTGTTAGCCCTCTCCTTGGCTGGAAAATGGCTGTATGGTTTTCTGTGACTAGGTGCTGACCTAACATAATCGTTTGGTGTGCTTTCGCCGTAAAGCCTATTTGAAATCGGACACTGTGGCTGGATTTACAAGAAGTTTCTCTTTAAAATGGTGTAAAATACTTGTATTTTTCAGTAATTTTAATTATGTGATTTCTGTTTTGAATTTGGCGCCCTGCAATTTCACTGGCTGTTGGCGAGGTGGGACGCTACTGTCCCACATATCCCAGAGAAGTTAAAGAACACCCGCTGTTCGGTTAGACAAGTAACTCTTTTTCCACATTATAGCAGGGGGTGTAAAGCCATATTGCATCAATTTTTCCAGCAGCAGACTGATCGATAATGTCAAAAACAAGATCCCCCCCCCCAATCATTTGTTCATCAACTTCTCTCAGCCAATCATCAGTAATTTGTCTAAGTGCAATGCATGTTGAGTGTCCTTCCCTTTAAGCGTGCTGAAAGTCTGTTGTCAGCATTGTATCTGGTCAAACTATTTTCTTCCAGAAGTTTGCTAAAGGGTTGGTAACCAGTAAATGGGGCTTTACTATTCTTTGGTAGTGGAATTACTTTAGCTTCCCTCCAGGCCTGAGGGCACACACTTTCTATTAGGCTTAAATTGAAGATGTGGCAAATAGGAGTGGCAATATTGTCTGCTATTATCCTCAGTCATTTTGCATCCAGATTGTCAGACCCCGGTGGCTTGTCATTATTAATAGACAACAATTTTTTTCATGAAAAAGTCATGAAAAGTAGTTCAATATCAGTGGATTTTGTGATAAATGAGCCATCTGATTCAATGAATGCTCCATCAGAGTAAGCATTTTTTCCCCAAAACTGGTATTTAAGGAGCTACAAAGAATTTTACTATCACTCTTTATATAATTTCTTTCTGTTTCATAGTATAGTTTATTTGTATTTTATTTAGTCACATGATTTCTTAATTTGCAGTACGTTTGCCAATCTGTTGTGCTGACAGACCACCTGCAGGAAGATGCAACATCATCTATTCACTTCAATGATATTTATTGCTGCCGCGTTTAAGAGTAAACACCACATGCTTTACTTCAATTATATTTATTTCTATTTTTTTCTTGAGAAAATGTAGCTTTGAGGATTAAGCTTGCTCCAAAACATGTCAGCAAAAAAGACAGCTGAAGGTTATTGAGCAACCGCCCTGAAAGAATTTTTACATTTCAGTAGTACATTCCTAGGACTGAGCATCCCTTCAGCGATCCAGACATTATTTTTTTTGTTAACTTATGTCATGGTAAAGTCAATCAAATGTATTTTATAAAGTCCTAAAGGGTACATTTGTAAATGTGACAAACGCTATAGGCTATCTACACCTAAAAATAATGTGCTTTATAAGGGCTGACATAACACATGCTAATTAAGATGCTGATATGACATGAGATTCAAAACAGTTTGTGTATTTTATAGTAGGTCATCCTCCCTGCAAATTAAATATCCCTATGGGACAACAATGTACGTCATTCGAGACGTAGGTCTTACTAACCGATCTCAGCGAGCACACCTCTGCGTTGTGGCGGTGGCCCGTGTCCTGGAAGACCAGGCCGATGCCCAACACGGCCGACACCTGCACGTTGTGCGGTACGTCCAGCTCAGTGGAGGTGGGTGGGAGCAGTGCTGGGATGTGGATGCTCTGCAGGTGGGTGATTGACACGTCCATGTTTCTCAGCTTGGCTGCAGACACACCCAGTAGCAGCCCGATGCTAGTCATGTCAAGGCAGCCATTTTAATTAGTCCTCCATGGACTTCCTACTCAGCGTGGTTCACTTGTTTAATAACAGAGAGATTATGACTTGAACGAGTGACTGTAGGACTGAATGGGGATTGGGTATAAAACAACAAGGTTATAACAGATCACAGCTCTTTGCTCACCATATCCTGAGTGAGGAATTGTTTTTCAACCGGTTCCTCTTTTTGGAGGAACCAAACTACACTGTATGAAAGCAGTTGTTTTCTCCATCATCACACAAATGACAAAGGAAACTAATGAGAATATTTGAAAGTACTAATTTTGCATAAATCACCTGACCCCTTTCATACTTAAATCATTCAACATTAATTGTCACCTATCAAAGGCTGCTGTATTAGACCATAACAGTAACAGCAGCAGACCTTCAAAATGTCACGTTGCTGTGGCCAAATATAGGCTTATCTTTCCTGCCAGA
>NC_060180.1:8728044-8748044 GCF_021184085.1 Oncorhynchus gorbuscha | reverse complement strand
TCTGTGTGTGTGTGTGTGTCTCTCTCTGTGTGTGTGTGTGTCTCTCTCTGTGTGTCTCTCTCTGTGTGTGTGTGTGTCTCTCTCTGTGTGTGTGTGTGTCTCTCTGTGTGTGTGTGTGTGTCTCTCTCTGTGTGTGTGTGTCTCTCTCTGTGTGTGTGTGTGTGTGTCTCTCTGTGTGTGTGTGTGTGTGTGTGTCTCTCTCTGTGTGTGTGTGTGTCTCTCTGTGTGTGTGTGTGTGTCTCTCTGTGTGTGTCTCTCTGTGTGTGTGTCTCTGTGTGTGTGTGTGTGTGTGTGTGTGTGTGTGTGTGTGTGTGTGTGTGTGTGTGTGTGTGTGTGTGTGTGTGTGTGTGTGTGTGTGTGTGTGTGTGTGTGTGTGTGTGTGTGCGTGCGTGCGTGTGTGTGCGTGTCTGCATGCACACTCACCTCGGTGATGTCGTCATGTACGTTGAGTGTGACCAGCTTGCTGAGGTGTCCGTTGAGGCCCAGAGACATGAAGAAGCCTGCGTACTCATGAGCCTGATCAGGGCTCTTGGGCTTGTTGTCGGCGATGCAGGCAGAGTCCACCTGGGAGGCCAGGGGCGATGTTCAGGCCTGCAGACACCCAGTTGTGAAAGCTGGACCAGCTCGTCATGTTGGGAGGAAGGTCAATGTTCCCGCTGTTCAGAAACACAGCATTCCATATCAGATTGTGATCAATCCTACACGCATGCATTCTCGACTTACATTCAGACCACAATCACATTGGCACCAAAGACCAATGTAAACATAGCCTGCTGGGCTCTAAATACATTTCTGCTCAGCAGAGTGATCACACACATTGTATTGTTTGCCTTGCCCTAAAACACTTAAACAGCTATAATTACAGCTCCAGACTTACTGAAGTGAGCCTTGTGTGAGCTTTCTTGTGGGCTGCTGTTCAAAACGCACCCAGACATAGAACATATATAGACGGAGTAAAGCCTTTTTACTCAGATCTTCAAAGACCTTCAAAGGAAAATAACATACTCCTGTACTTGATGCTTTGTCATAACTAGTTCTGTTAATGTGTTTGAAGACACAGAATAGGCGTCCACCCACTCGGCCCGGAGGGGTGAAAACAAGCTTTAGTGATGAAATGTCACTTCCTTATGTTATAAAATACATTTTACCAAGACAAATATGATTTTATTCATGTTTTTAATCGTTCAGGGGGGTCTTTCTCTGGCTTGTAATGGCTTGTAATTAACATTATATCCAATTAACATTATATCCAAAAAGTTAAGAGCGGTGTTGCCTTCTTGCAGTGACTTGAGGATTTCACATGTAGTGGTGGTCTTCTATAAAGTTGTTTCTAGGGGTCACAAAATGCTAAATTAGCATGACACGAGCTGAATTAAATTTCAAAAAATTGGTATACACTCAGGGCTCCGTTCACATGTCACAGAGATGCGCTCATTTTTGTGAGAAATCTATGTAAAAGAACAGAAAGTTCGAATTCCTATGAAAAGCATATACTAAAATATGAAAAGAATTAATTGATTTAGTCACCCTAATTCTGGCCATCCTACAAGATTAACTTCTCTAGGATAGGGGGCAGCATTTGGAATTTTGGATGAAAAGCATGCCCAAATTCAACTGCCTGCTACTCATCCCCAGAAGATAAGATATGCATATTATTAGTAGCTTTGGATAGAAAACACTCTGAAGTTACTAAAACGGTTTGAATCATGTCTGTGAGTATAACAGAACTTATGTAGCAGGCAAAACCCAGAGGACAAACCATTCAGATTTGTTGTTTTTTTGAGGTCACTCTCTTTTCAAATGGGTTTAATTGGGAATCCAGATTTCTAAGGGAATTGCTTGCGGTTCCTACCGCTTCCACTGGATGTCACCAGTCTTTAGAAATTGGTTGAGGTTATTCCTTTGTGTAATGAAGAAGTACGGCCGTCTTGAACGAGGGTCACTACATGTGTACTGTTTGATAGAGGCGCATGACCAGAAAGCATGCTTCAGTTTGTTTTCTTCTTGTATTGAACACATTTGATTGATTATTTACTTTAAAAAAATACCTAAAGTTGTATTACAAAAGTAGTTTGAAATGTTTTGGCAAAGTTTACAAGTAACTTTTGAGATATTTTGTAGTCACGTTGCGCAAGTTGGAACCAGTGTTTTTCTGGATCAAACGCGCCCAATAAATGGACATGGACATTTTGGATATATACGGACGGATTTAATCGAACAAAAGGACCATTTGTGATGTTTATGGGACATATTGGAGTGCCAACAGAAGGAGCTCGTCAAAGGTATGGCATGATTTATATTTTTATTTCTGCGTTTTATGTCGCACCTGCAGGGTTGAAATATGTTTTCTCCGTTTTGTTTATGGAGGTGCTATCCTAAGATAATAGCATCGTTTGCTTTCGCCGAAAAAGCCTTTTTGAAATCTGACATGATGTCTGCATTTTCTCTGGCTTTTGGCCAAGTGGGATGCTTACCATCCCACATATCCCAGAGAGGTTAAAAACTCCAATAGCTTTTGAACGGATTATGATACTGACATGAGGTTTGGACCATTGGTTGTCATAGAGGATTATCTACACAATTAACATATTGTTTTACCCATTGGTCAAAACATGCATTTTTCATTGGACACCCTACATAGACGCCTCCTCTCAGACAGAAACCAGTAAGATTGAGTTTAGGCTCTGTTGACACAGGGTGGTTGGAGAAGAGAGTGAACAGGCCTCTGCCCACTGGCAGAGCCATGGAACGCTGGCACAGTTGCAGCAGTCTGCCCAGAGATAAAGCAGAGGGAAGGAGGAGCATCAGAATAAGTCAGCACAACTACAGACCAAATGCTAACTACAGAGCAAACCTACAGTACATGCTTGAAACTAATCAGATTATTAATGGATATAGTCTATAACCTGGGCCAGTCTGCTTCTGAATGGGATAATCTCGGATAGCTGCCATCACTTGAACAATACCCACTTGTTCTCCTTCTCCTCTATGTCGCTGACTTTCGGCCAGGTGGACCACTCGGGAGCTCTGGAGGTGACGTCTGGCCTCCTGGCCCCAGATGAGACCAATCACATCCTGGTTCAGATCACTCATACCAACCTCCTTATCGTCTGCCTCTGTGGTGGCTGGAGCCTCCAGCATCAGCCCCGGACCGCACACACACAAAACAGACAAACATTAACTACAAGTCCACAAGGTTGTAAAGATGAAGCCCAAACTATCCAATAACCCCCCAAACTCACACGTACAGCTTTGCCTTTGGCCACGGTAACTTTGAGTGCTTTCTTGGTGAGGTCCTTTCACCCAATCAACAGGCAGATGGGCAGAGCCACACCAAAGAGCATGGATTCAAGATATTTCAATGTGAAACCTAAACACATAACATAAATGTCTCACACTAGCAAAGTGTCTTTAACATAGCAACATTAGACAGGCTGTGGGAGATGTTTCTAGGCCTAATGTAGAGTCTTACCTGCTGATGTTAGCCAAACAACAATCTTTTCAGCCAAACTTTCATTTGGAGCATCAGGCTGATACTGCTATGTCTGGAAAAGAAACAGGGATTGCAAATGTGTATAGTTGACAGTGAAAATGAAGTCTTAATTTGGAAAAGCATGGTTAAAACCTTGGGACAAGAGTGTATTTCGTAGTTGTTACTATTACTAGTGGGACATAAAGCGAGTGAACCCTTCTTGTGCATTTATGGGGAATCAAGAGTCTAAGAAGGAACTGATTCAGGCTAAATGTGTTGCAGGTAAGTTTTTACCTCAAAGCTGCTGCAATTAGTTTTCTTTTGGCCTGTGAGAGCGAGATGAGAGATGCCACGTGAGGGCTGTAGGTCAGTTGTCACAGAACAGGAAGTGTGAAATGGGTCATCAGAGAAAACAGGGGAAAGTCAAAAGAAGCCAAGAGGCCTTTCAGCCTCACAATCATCACCAGAATGCCTACTTCTTTCCAAAATGCCAAATAATATTTATTTGGAGACTTAAAGGAAAGTTCCACCCAAAAGTTATCTTTTGGTATTTGTTTTATTCGTCCATTATTGATATTGTCCAATAATGTTTTGCATGTCAGCAATCAATTTTAAGATACATAACTTTCAAAATACAGAAATCATCATCGTATGATGCATTTTGTGTCACATGGCGCTAAATACATCATAACAACGGCCAAATGAACTCGAGGATGGAGACAACATGGTACAAACGCCTTTCAACCTCTTCAGTGACATGCATGTTGGAGGCATGTGGGCAATGTGTAAGGCATGTCACAGGGATGGTTGTTCGCCATCTTGGGGGCACACTGTTCATTAATCAGACACACAGAGAAACCCACCTGGAGACCGTGGCTAGATACTTCAAAACATCAACTGAAGTGGCATTGCCATTTCCAATCATGTACAGGGCGTAGCTCTGAGAGGGAGGGAGAGAAAGAGGCAGAGGACGACAGAGGAACAAACGTCAGCGTCTGGTCTGTTGAGAGACACGGTCCGAGAGATGGGGAGTGAGAGGGAGAGAAAGTGAGAGACACGGTCCGAGAGATGGGGAGTGAGAGGGAGAGAAAGTGAGAGACACAGTCCGAGAGATGGGGAGTGAGAGGGAGAGAAAGTGAGAGACACAGTCCGAGAGATGGGGAGTGAGAGGGAGAGAAAGTGAGAGACACAGTCCGAGAGATGGGGAGTGAGAGGGAGAGAAAGTGAGAGACACAGTCCGAGAGATGGGGAGTGAGAGGGAGAGAAAGTGAGAGACACAGTCCGAGAGATGGGGAGTGAGAGGGAGAGAAAGTGAGAGACACGGTCCGAGAGATGGGGAGTGAGAGGGAGAGAAAGTGAGAGACACGGTCCGAGAGATGGGGAGTGAGAGGGAGAGAAAGTGAGAGACACGGTCCGAGAGATGGGGAGTGAGAGGGAGAGAAAGTGAGAGACACGGTCCGAGAGATGGGGAGTGAGAGGGAGAGAAAGTGAGAGACACGGTCCGAGAGATGGGGAGTGAGAGGGAGAGAAAGTGAGAGACACGGTCCGAGAGATGGGGAGTGAGAGGGAGAGAAAGTGAGAGACACGGTCCGAGAGATGGGGAGTGAGAGGGAGAGAAAGTGAGAGACACGGTCCGAGAGATGGGGAGTGAGAGGGAGAGAAAGTGAGAGACACAGTCCGGGAGATGGGGAGTGAGAGGGAGAGAAAGTGAGAGACACGGTCCGAGAGATGGGGAGTGAGAGGGAGAGAAAGTGAGAGACACGGTCCGAGAGATGGGGAGTGAGAGGGAGAGAAAGTGAGAGACACAGTCCGAGAGATGGGGAGTGAGAGGGAGAGAAAGTGAGAGACACAGTCCGAGAGATGGGGAGTGAGAAGGAGAGAAAGTGAGAGACACAGTCCGAGAGATGGGGAGTGAGAGGGAGAGAAAGTGAGAGACACGGTCCGAGAGATGGGGAGTGAGAGGGAGAGAAAGTGAGAGACACGGTCCGAGAGATGGGGAGTGAGAGGGAGAGAAAGTGAGAGACACGGTCCGAGAGATGGGGAGTGAGAGGGAGAGAAAGTGAGAGACACGGTCCGAGAGATGGGGAGTGAGAGGGAGAGAAAGTGAGAGACACGGTCCGAGAGATGGGGAGTGAGAGGGAGAGAAAGTGAGAGACACAGTCCGGGAGATGGGGAGTGAGAGGGAGAGAAAGTGAGAGACACGGTCCGAGAGATGGGGAGTGAGAGGGAGAGAAAGTGAGAGACACGGTCCGAGAGATGGGGAGTGAGAGGGAGAGAAAGTGAGAGACACGGTCCGAGAGATGGGGAGTGAGAGGGAGAGAAAGTGAGAGACACGGTCCGAGAGATGGGGAGTGAGAGGGAGAGAAAGTGAGAGACACAGTCCGAGAGATGGGGAGTGAGAGGGAGAGAAAGTGAGAGACACAGTCCGGGAGATGGGGAGTGAGAGGGAGAGAAAGTGAGAGACACAGTCCGAGAGATGGGGAGTGAGAGGGAGAGAAAGTGAGAGACAGTGATGGGGTAAATAGATTCTGTAATTGCATGACAGGCTGTCAGTCTCTCAGCAGTGACATGAGTCACCTCACTTAGCCTGATGGGAGGAGACACACAAGGACTGGTCATCAGCACAGTCTCCTCCACCCCACCCACCTGATTCAGCCCTCCAGCCGACCAGGGCTCAATTATAGTGGAGTACACAGGCACACACACACACGCGTGCACTTTCACACGTGCACACAGTCTTACTCACACATACATCCCTCTGTCTTTACACACAAGACAAATGTTTCCCTCTCTCCCTAGCATGAAGCCTTATATCATAGCCATTTGACATTTAAACAGAGCATGCGTGTCATTGCTTGATGAC
Source organism: Oncorhynchus gorbuscha (assembly GCF_021184085.1). Taxonomy (NCBI): domain Eukaryota; kingdom Metazoa; phylum Chordata; class Actinopteri; order Salmoniformes; family Salmonidae; genus Oncorhynchus; species Oncorhynchus gorbuscha. The sequence continues at coordinate 8,741,709 of NC_060180.1, read as the reverse complement.
CCCTTTTAACAGGGAGATCCTATTAGAGCCTGACCTACCATTGGCTCCACTGGGGCTAGGGACTGCCAACCCTGTCAGGGAGGATGATTTGATGTTGGTCACTCAAAATATCCAGAAACTTCTTATTGTCAAAACAGTATTTATGTACCATGTCAGTCAGATTGTGAGGTCCTCTAGCTGTGCTGTGGCTAACCAAGCCAAAGGTGATGTCTACTTTCCGCACACCAAGGAGGAAATCAGGATTCTCCAATTGGCAGCAATACGAATGTATATATATATATTTTTTTTTAACAACAGCAAATCAGCTCCAAGGGATTTTAATTTTGAAAATCTGTTAAAACGTTTTTCCACGCATAATAGAGATATGTGATTGTATACAAACATAAGCCAGGTCAATTTGCATTCTACAAATGATTAGTATTTATGTTTTGGCCCCCTGACCATCCGCTCAAGAAAAACATAAAATAAATTGTCCCATGGCTGAACATAGTTGAAGATCCCTGATGTAAACGTTTATTTCGTTGCAGGGTTTTCAGTTGTCAGTGGCACCCCCTACTGGAGATGTTGATATTGCAAGCCAACTCTGAACTCACACATACATAATGTCTTGGGGGGAAAAAAGTGTGTTCTACACATTTCCAGATCGATATATATGGCTCCGTATATTTCCTTCCCTTGTCATCATGAGGCAAAGATGGACACAGTGTATGAGAATAAACAATGATGATGATGAAAGCATACCAGCACCAGTAGTTTGGCTCTCTCACAGATGCCGGGCAGGTAGGTGCTACCTCCTCACCATCCAGACAGCTGCTGAGCCAGCTGAACACACGGAGGTGCCGCCCTCACGAAGCACGGGCGCAGCATCTGGGCTGCAGTAGAGGGAGGGACCACAGAGACAGTCATTCAAATGGTCACAACAGGCTCTGTGACTACAGACTGTGACCATGACAACAGACATTTGTCCTTATCACTCGGAGTCAGACCATCCTTTCAAAACGTTTTTTTTTCAGTGTCCATCAGGGAGAGCAAAAGTACAGATTGATACTTCTTCAGCTGCAGATCCCCATTAATAAACAATAATTAGCAACACTTTTTATACCCAAGCAGCTCAATATATCTATTTAATGTAGCATACACAATCACAATAAATCCATTATTTTAGACGGGTCTAAAGAAACATGATAAAGAAAATGTAGTCTATTTCAGAAGAACAGAATAGCAATCTCTGAATTGTCCTTATGTTAGGCCCTGATCTGGCTATGCCAAATGGCTGTGGGCTACACTAGTTCATTTAGCAGACAAGATTTGCTTAGTATTCCATGGCTTTTAAAAATTATTTTATAGTATGAAGAATACAATTGAACATAGCTGAATAAAATAGAAAGGATATTTGCTCCAAAGGATTTCCAAGTTCGCACGCACAAGCGCCTATTCTGTGTGAAGTGGTATAATAGAGAAACAGGTCCTCCTATATGCTTCATTTAGAGTTATTAATGCAACTTTAGTTGTTCTATGTTTTGATTTTTAATACATTCTAAGGCTGCATGATGCAACTCTAATCAGGATTTGAAAAAAGTTGTTTCTTGCCTTACTGCACACGTTGGGCATCATTTACAAGTGATAGTATTGTCACCCATCAGACTATTCTTAATTTAATGTTGTCTTTACATATACTAAATCAATTAGTTTTGATTAAGAATGAACATTTATCATGCACCTGTCTCGGGAACAGGGACATGGGGAAGAAACGTCATCTACTCACTTAAATAGCGAATGGAGAAGCTACTCCGGTGGTTCATTTTCATGCCAGCCAGGTAGGCTATACTCCTGTTGTAAAGAGAAGCAATGTGCTTAAAATGAGGAAAAGTTGAGAAATAAACATAGTAGGCCTAGCCTATAGAAAGCTGATGGGATCCTCTTTTTTAGAGAAGCCATTAAATCTCTTTCTCATGCAATTGCATAGCCTATAGAAATCTCGATAAACATGAGTTCATGGACTCTCATGAAGTGTTTGATTTGATTTTTCTAAAACATCTGCATTGATGTCAGAGTGATTAGAGGGACAATAGAGTGCTGAGTACCAGGCAGTTATCAAGTTTGGAAAGCTGGGTTAGCTGTTGTGACGTCATTGCCATACAGGCCTAGCCAGGTTTCCAGATCGGTTTGTGCTTTAGTTTATCTACTGTAACTCTTTATACAGTATGTATAGCAATGACAATGAAAAAAAGGAATAGAGCCCCACAGTGGAGGTGTCATAATAGCCATAAAACCTAGAGGTCAAACAGGGAAATGGTTCCAATCTTTTTTCCACCATTCTTTTTCCTATAGGGGATTTAAGAAACACTTCAAATAAGGGCTGTGTTTTGTGTAGGCTTACCCTGGCGTGACGTTTTGATAACCATGCAAATCTCTCTACAAATCCCTGAAGGTCATCTCTAGCTGACACCTTTACCAACAGGTTGTGTCAATTTAAAAAACTTACACAAGACAGTTCACAGAACTGTCCATTTAAAATAAATTTAGCAAATGTATCGATTACTACATTTTGCTAACATGAGTTAATCCCTGAGATTCCAACCTTTGCATAAATTACGCAGTCTCGTCCATAATCATCGTGGCATTTGTAGTTCTTTATGATAGCCACATTAGCAGCTAATTAGCAATTCCGTTTAGGGGGGGGGGGGTAAATGCAGGTGAATATATCGATAAAAGTCACCTTGTCCTAGAGGGATTTACATGGTTATCAAAACGTCACGCCAGAGTAAGCCTACATGAAACACAGACCTTATTTTTCCCCTATGGGAAAAATCCAGAGATTCCCCTATGGGAAAAATCCAGAGATTCCCCTATGGGAAAAATCCAGAGATTCCCCTATGGGAAAAATGAATGGTGGAAAAAGGATTGGAACCATTTCCCTGTTATGGGTATAATGACTCATACTGTGGTACTATATCGGCTGAAGCACTAACTGTTGTGTCGACCAGCCTGGTAACACTAGATGACCAGGACACTAAACAAGGCCCAAATAACGGCTAAGCAATTCAAGTGCCAGTTGATTCTACCACTTCAGCCCTTCTTTTAATGTCAGTGGGACTGCTGACGAGGCCACTTGACATACTTGAAACCTTTTAATGCCATTTTCTAATCCTGTTAATATAAACGTTTTACGAGACCATATTCATTTGGTTTCATTGAGCAGTGATTCATCAGGCATACTTTTTTCATTTAAATGTTTAACACCTTTATGAAATTGTTGTGCTTGTTCTGAATTTAAAAGCTTTATTAAAACAGATGTACCTGTGACCTGCTTTAGTTTGCATCAGCCATTCAAAAGGTCATTTGAGAGTTTATCACTCGTGGACAGACACACGTAACAATGGGATGGTAGTATGGTGTGTAAATATTTGTATGAACATAACAAGATTCAACAACTGAGACATAAACTGAACAAGTTCCACAGACATGTGACTAACAGAAATTGAATAATGTGTCCCGGAACAAAGGGGGGGCCAAAATCAATGTTACCAGTTAGAATCTGGTGTGGCCACCAGCTGTATTAAGTACTGCAGTACATCTCCTCCTCATGGACTGCACAAGATTTGCCAGTTCTTGCTGTGAGATGTTACCCCACTCTTCCACCAAGGCACCTGCAAGTTCCCTGACATTTCTGGGGGGAATGGCCCTAGCCCCACACCCTCCGATCCAACAGGTCCCAGACGTGCTCAATGGGATTGAGATCCGAGCTCTTCGCTGGCCATGGCAGAACACTGACATTCCTGTCTTGCATGAAATCACACACAGATTGAGCAGTATGGCTGGTGGCATTCTGGAGGGTCATGTCAGGATGACCCTGCAGGAAAGTTACCACATGATGGAGGAGGATGTCTTCCCTGTAATGCACAGAGTTGAGATTGCCTGCAATGACAACAAACTCAGTCTGATGATGCTATGACACCGCCCCAGACATTGACAGACCCTCCACCTCCAAATCGATCCCGCTCCAGAGTACAGGCCTTGGGGTAACGCTCATTCCTTCAACGATAAACGCGAATCCGACTATCACCCCTGGCGAGACAAAATCGCGACTCGTCAGTGAAAAGCACTTTGCCAGTCCTGTCTGGTCCAGCGACAGTGGGTTTGTGCCCATAGGAGACGTTGTTGCCAGTGATGTCTGGCGAGGACCTGCCTTACATCAGGCTTACAAGCCCTCAGTCCAGCCTCTCTCAGCCAATTGCGGACAGTCTGAGCATTGATGGGGGGGATTGTACGTTCCTGGTGTAACTCGGGCAGTGTTTGTTGCCATCCTGTACAAGTCCAGCAAGTGCGATGTTCGGATGCACCAATCCTGTGCAGGTGTTATTACACGTGGTCTGCCACTGCAAGGACAATCGGGTGTCTGTCCTGTCTCCCTGTAGCTCTGTCTTAGATGTCTCACAGTACGGACATTGCAATTTATTGCCCTGGCCACATCTGCAGTCCTCATGCCTCCTTGCAGCAGGGACCCTGGGCATCATTCATTTGGTGTTTTTCAGAGTCAGTAGAAAGGCCTCTTTAGTGTCCTACATTTTCATAACTGGGACCTTAATTGCCTACCGTCTGTAATCTGTTAGTGTCTTAACGACCGTTCCACAGGTGCATGTTCATTAATTGTTTATGGTTCATTGAACAAGCATGGGGAAAGTGTTTAAATGAAGATCTTTACAATGAAGATCTGTGAAGTTATTTGGATTTTTACGAATTATCTCTGGATCCTGAAAAAGGGACGTTCCTTTTTTTGCTGAGTTTACATCTCCACCCAGAACCTAATCGAACATCTGATGCAATTAAACAAGATTTCTGGCTTTCTGATTGTGAAGACAAAGAACATCCAGTACCTGGCCAGCTGTTGCAGGAGGCCCAGCAGTGATCGTCGTCGCTCCCCCGCTCCTCGTCCATCTTCAGCACATACAGGGCTGGGATGTGGGGGGAAGAGCGGGGTAAAGGGGTCCAGCTGCAGGGCAGGGGTGGAAGAGAAAGACTGTTCACAACCAGAGGTTTCGGTAGACTTTAGACTCACAGCACCACACACACATTGCCAAACACCATCTGTCTTTGGTAGTCTGAGCACTGTAGTCCCAGTCCTGGTGTATTATATTACACACACACCCAAAAACTCACAAAAGGTGAAGGACCAATATTTCAGCCTGGTCTGAATCAACTATTTCCTGATGACCTCCACATGCACTTCCCTTCTTATTAAGTAACAGCTCTCAGCCAGAGAGTGAACTCCACACAACTCCTCCCGATCTCAACTGCTCACTCCCGACCCTGGGCCATGACCCCTGCCAGGATTCCATGCTACAGTACAGCGTTACTTCACTTCAGCCCATGGCTTTCTTAACGCCACTCACATTCCACATGAATGGATAATGCACAGGACAAACAGATTTTAAAAAAGAAGCACTACAGGTTATTTATCAACCTTAGTCATCTTCACTACGTCATTAGCTTTTTTTTATGTATACATTGATAAATAATTCTCTGCACTTGGAACATCATTTCAAATAAAAAAATTCAGCAAAGTAGTGAACGACAGGTAACTGCCAAAATAAAGGAAACACCAACATAAAGTGTCTTATAGGGCATTGGGCCACCAGGAGGCCCCAGAACAGCTTCAATGTGCCTTGGCATAGATTCTACATGTGTCTGGAACTATTGGACGGATGCAACATCATTCTTCCACAAGAAAATTCCTAATTTTGTGTTTTGTTGATGGTGGTGGAAAACGCTGTCTCATGCACCATTCCAGGATCTCCCATAAGTGTTCACACACACACTTTAAATAAAGGTTAAATAAAATAAACAAAAAAATGAAACCCACTGTGCTCCTTTGAGATACCTCTTTCAAAGTCACAGGTCTCGTCTAGCCATGGTAGCTAAAATAATGGGCAACTGGGCATTTTATACATGACCCTAAGCATGATAGGATTTTTTAATTGCTCATTTCCTTCAGGAACCACACCTGTGTGGAAGCACCCGCTTTCAATATACTTTGTACCCCTCACTTACTCAAGTGTTTCCTTTATTTTGGCAGTTACCTGTGTTTACGAACTCAACATATTTCTGTAATCCTGTTTCGCATTACAGAAAAAAAAAAAAGAAAAAAAAAAATTTGCCCAGAAGTTGACCTTATCGCTACCTTCTTTTAGTCCACATATGTCAGAGTCAAGGCCCGCGGGCCACATCCGGCCCGCGAGAAGGTTTTTTATGGCCCCTGGGATGATCTTGATTTATTATTAGAACCGGCCCGCAGACCGCAGCAAGCCGGCAGCCCGCAGATCTTTTACACGCACCAATACTACATTTCCCACAATGCAACGGTGACGCACCGAGCAGTAGGCTGCTTCATTTCAATATTTATTGGCACAGCAGTTGTCAGCATCACAGTAAAATTAACTTTCAGATACCCATCAAAAATGGCAAAACGGAAGGTGGACACTGAGAACCGGGGTTTCAAACAAGGTGGGAGTCGGAGTATTTGTTCACGGAGGTAGCTGGAAAACCTGTGTGTCTTCTGTGTGGAGAAAGTGTGGCGGTACTGAAAGAGTATAATCTGAGACGACATTATGAAACGAAACACGCGGACAAAAACAAGAATATGGACATGGAACAAAGGCTACAAAAGGCAGAGGAATTAAAACGAGGCCTCAAATCTCGACAGGCTCTGTTCAAAAAAGCCAAATCACAAGGCCAGGCTGCTGTCAAGGCCAGTTTTATTTTGGCAGAAGAGATCGCTAAATCAGCCCGGCCATTTACGGAGGGGGATTTCATCAAAAACTGCATGATTAAAGTTTGTGACGAAGTTTGCCCAGAAAAAAGGCAACTCTTTTTAAATGTGAGTCTGAGCAGAAACACCATTGCCGAGAGAGTAGACCAGTTGTCCATCAATCTAAAAGAGCAGCTTGTGAAAAAGGGAAAAGATTTCATTGCATATTCCTTGGCTGTGGATGAGAGCACCGACATTTCTGACATTGCCCAGTTGTCAATTTTCATCCGCGGAGTGGACTCCAGCCTAAGCGTGACAGAGGAGTTTTTGGCTTTACGTCCTATGCATGGCACAACTACGGGGCATGATTTGTATGAAGAGGTGTCAAGATGTGTAAATGAGATGGAGCTGCCTTGGGAAAAACTCGTGGGTTTGACAACCGACGGAGCACCTGCGATGTGTGGACACAGGAGCGGACTGGTGGCGAAGATACGGGAAAAGATGCAAGAGGAAAACGCGACAGGTGAGCTGACAGCTTATCATTGTATCATACACCAGGAAGCGTTGTGCGGTAAAGCCTTGAAAATGGAGCATGCAATGAGCATCATCACGCGCACAGTTAACTTTATCAGAGCCAAAGGTTTGAATCACCGCCAGTTCAAGGCATTTCTGACGGAGTTAGAAACGGAGCATGGTGATTTGCCTTATCACACAGAGGTGTGATGGCTAATCCAGGGAAAGGTGCTTCAAAGATGTTTCGAGCTTCGTGAGGAGATTTGTCTGTTCTTGGACAGCAAAGGGAAAGACACAACACAACTCCGAGACGAAATGTTTCTGTGTGAAATGGCTTTTCTGTGTGACATTACGAGTCATCTGAATGCAATGAACTTGCAGCTGCAGGGTCGGGATCGTGTCATCTCTGATATGTACAGTACAGTGAAGGCATTTAAAACCAAACTGACTCTGTGGGAGACGCAGATGCGGAAAGAAAATTTGAGCCACTTTCCCAGCTGCCAGACCATGAAAGAGAAGCTCTCTACCAGTGCGTTCCCGATCGCACAGTTGGCTGATAAAATAGGTATGCTTGCCGCTGACTTTCGACGCCGATTTGCTGACTTTGAAGCACAAAAAAGCAGGTTGGAACTGCTCGGTAACCCATTTGCTGTTGACGTGGAAAGCTCACCACCAAACCTCCAAATGGAGTTGATTGACCTCCAATGCAATGATGCACTGAGGGCAAAATATGCGGCAGTGGGTGCTGCGGAGTTCGCCCGTTTCCTCCCGACACAATGCCCCAGCTGCGCATCCAGGCTGCTCAAACGTTGTCTATGTTTGGCAGCACATACCTGTGTGAACAACTGTTTTCTTTGATGAACTTGAACAAAACATCACACAGAAGTCGACTTACTGCTGAACACCTCCACTCAATTCTGAGGATTTCCTCAGCTCAGAGCCTTACCCCGAACATTGATGAACTTGTGGAAAAGATGGGACACCACCAAGTATCACCCTCAACCTCAAACAAGTGAACATTACTGTGCAATCACATATTTAGAGTTTTTACTCAGTTCAAGTTTAAAAGTTAAAGTTTAATATTTGTTTTCACTGCATGTTACTTCTCCTTAAACAAAGTGTTGTTTTTGATTAATAGATTTTTGCACTTTATTTTATTGTATTTCAATCCAATTATATTTTTAAAATATTTCAGTTGAGTGGATGATAGAAAATTGCTATTATTGTTTTTTTCTTTGAAGTAAATTTAGCCCACTTTTGCTAAAATAGAAAATATAGGCTACTGATGGTGCCTTGAATACCGGTTTCTTTCATTTAATGTTCATGTTATGGGGATTTTTATATAAAGGAAATTTGTCTTTTGTGTCTGTTGAAAATTAAAGATTACTGACAGAGCCATAAGAAAATATTGCTTTATTTATCTGATCATATTGGAATATATTTGTTAGGTTTTCAGTAGGTTCAATTAGGTTCACTAGACTATATGCGTCATTTAAAAAATTTCAATGAACATTCGAACAGTCCGGCCCTCGGCTTGTAGCTAAATTTTTTATTTGGCCCTCCGTCCATTTGACTTTGACACCCCTGTTTTAGTCTGTCTGGATTCAGAGCTTGAAAGTCACAGGAACTGGTGGCATTAACGACCTCCACGTACAGCATGGCCTATGGGGTGTTTTCCTTGACATTTTTCACAAATTGACCTACAACTCCAGCACCTGCAAATAATATATCTATATTTATTGTGCGTAATTGAAGTTCCATTGACATCAAATTACACGAAAGCATGAGAATCTCAAATTAGGATTCAGGCATTATTGAATATGTGTTGTAAGAAGTGTTGCCAACTTCTTACAGAATTCACACACATACTGTTGGATTCGAGGGCTCCAGACCCCACAGTGAATTCACACGCATACTGTTGGAGTCGAGGGCTCCAGACCCCACAGTGAATTCACACGCATACTGTCGGAGTCGAGGTCTCCAGACCCCACAGTGAATTCACACGCATACTGTCGGAGTCGAGGGCTCCAGACCCCACAGTGAATTCACACGCATTGGAATCGAAGGCTCCAGACCCCACAGTGAATTCACACGCATACTGTGGGATTCGAGGTCTCCAGACCCCACAGTGAATTCACACGCATACTGTCGGAGTCGAGGGCTCCAGACCCCACAGTGAATTCACACGCATACTGTCGGAGTCGAGGTCTCCAGACCCCACAGTGAATTCACACGCATACTGTGGGATTCGAGGTCTCCAGACCCCACAGTGAATTCACACGCATACTGTCGGAGTCGAGGTCTCCAGACCCCACAGTGAATTCACACGCATACTGTTGGATTCGAGGGCTCCAGACCCCACAGTGAATTCACACGCATTGGAATCGAAGGCTCCAGACCCCACAGTGAATTCACACGCATACTGTTGGATTCGAGGGCTCCAGACCCCACAGTGAATTCACACGCATACTGTCGGAGTCGTGGGCTCCAGACCCCACAGTGAATTCACACGCATAGGAATCGAAGGCTCCAGACCCCACAGTGAATTCACACACATAGGAATCGAAGGCTCCAGACCCCACAGTGAATTCACATGCATACTGTTGGAGTCGAGGTCTCCAGACCCCACAGTGAATTCACACACACAGGAATCGAAGGCTCCAGACCCCACAGTGATTAGTGTCCGTGCCATCTCCCAGGTCCACCCAATCAGACAGGTAATTAACTCCACCGTAATCTTTAATTGGACATCAAACTCCAAAAGGTCATGGCAGAGAAGGAGAAATGCCATTTCATTAGACTGAGAAGTCCCGGCATTGGGAACAATTAGGCACTAATGAACACTATGCAGTAATTGGTAATGGCTTCACAACACAAAAGATGAGAGGATCAAAGACTAGGAGGTTCACGTCTAAACGAAGCCAAATACCTTTAAAAAAAAAAAAACACAAAAAGCCAATTAGGGTTGAAAGTCAAATACCAGTACACCCCGAGTGCTCCATTTCCTCAATTACAGTGTAAAATGATACGCCATTAAGCTTGAATACAGCTAGGTAGAAAGATGACCCATAGCATGTTTTACAGTACATGCATGTTCTGGTGGATAACACTGCATCAGCAGAGGCTCAGAATTCACCACCAGAAAAGTGTGTGAATCAGTCATTGTTTCAGTATAGGTCGTCATAGACACAAAGTAAATTACCAAACAAAAATGACCCATCCTTAGACACCCTTTTAGTGTATTTAACCCCATTACTAGATGGAGTAAAGACGTCAACCAGGAAGGAACCAAGGTTAATATAACCACCGACTGACAAATGCTCTTACGTTATAGCAATAATATACCTGAACACTGACTTCCATTATATACCAGCACTACAGTCATTATGCCACTGAAAACAAGGATAGAAACAGAGCAGAATCATCTCTCCATCATCTATACCCCAAATACCTCCTTTCCAACCTCATCAACATCATGTTCCAGGGCATCCCTTGTCCCCCCAACTGAGCTGGATAATCCACGCTCCAGTGACTAATCACAAGTTTTAGGCTAAATTAAGGCATGGAAATGCCACAACAACAAACAGTACCCAGAACTGCCTGGCGTGGAGAAGCTGCTGTGGTGATGTCCTCGTAATGCCTTGACCAGAGAGTGGAGTGTGTGTGTGTGTGTGTGTGTGTGTGTGTGTGTGTGTGTGTGTGTGTGTATGCTTTGTGCGTGTATGCTCTGTGTGTGCGTGCACTTGCTGATTTGTGTGGTTTGTGTGTATGCTTTGTGCGTGTATGCTCTGTGTGTGCGTGCACTTGCTGATTTGTGTGCTTTGAATGTATGCTTTGTGTGTGTTCGTGCGTGTGTGCATGTATGCTTTGTGTGTGTTCGTGCGTGTGTGCATGTATGCTTTGTGTGTGTTCGTGCGTGTGTGCATGTATGCTTTGTGTGTGTTCGTGCGTGTGTGCATGTATAATTTGTGTGCGCGCATGTTTTGTGTTTATGCATGTGCTTTGTGCATGCGTGTGTGTGTGTGTGTGTGTGTGTGTGTGTGTGTGTGTGTGTGTGTGTGTGTGTGTGTGTGTGTGTGTGTGTGTGTGTGTGTGTGTGTGTGTGTGTGTGTGTGTGTGTGTGTGTGTGTGTGTGTATGCTTTGTGTGTGCGTGACTGTGTGTATACTTTGTGTGTGTGTGCTTTGTGTGTGCGTGCGCATGAGTGTATGCGTGCGGGTGTGTGTGTATGCATTGTGTGAGCGAGCGCGCGCGCATGCTTTGTGTGTGTGCATGTATGCGTGCGTGTATGCATGTGTGTGTATGCGTGTGTATGCTTGTGTGTGTATGCGTATGTATGCTTGTGTATGCGTGTGTATGGCTGTGCATGCTTTTGTGTGTGTGCATGCGTGTGTGTGTATGCTTGTGTGTGTGTGCGGGTGTGTGTGTATGCATTGTGTGAGCGCGCGCGCATGCTTTGTGTGTGTACGTGTGTGTATGCTTTGTGTGTGTGTATGCTTTGTGTATGTGTGTGTATGCTTGTGTGCATGCTTGTATGTGTGTGTATGCGTATGTATGCTTCTGTATGCTTGTGTGTATATGCGTATGTATGCTTGTGTATGCGTGTGTGTGGGTGTGCATGCTTTTGTGTGTGTGTGTGTGTGTGTGTGTGTGCATGCTTGTGTGTGTGTGTGTATGCTTTATTTGTGTGTGTGCATGCTTTGCGTGTGCTTTGTGTGTGTGTGTGTGTATGCTGTGTATGTATGCTTGGTGTGTTTGTGTGTGTATGCTGTGTGTGTGTGTGTGCATGTGTGCTTGGTGTGTGTATGCTTGGTGTGTGTGTGTGTGTGCATGCTTTGTGTGTGTGTATGCTTGTGTGCATGCTTGTATGTGCATGTATGCGTGTGTATGGGTGTGCGTGCTTGTGTGTGTGTGTGTATGCTTGTGTGTGTGTGTGTGTGTGTGTGTGTGTGTGTGTATGCTTTGTGTGTGCGTGACTGTGTGTATACTTTGTGTGTGTGTGCTTTGTGTGTGCGTGCGCATGAGTGTATGCGTGCGGGTGTGTGTGTATGCATTGTGTGAGCGCGCGCGCATGCTTTGTGTGTGTGCATGTATGCGTGCGTGTATGCATGTGTGTGTATGCGTGTGTATGCTTGTGTGTGTATGCGTATGTATGCTTGTGTATGCGTGTGTATGGCTGTGCATGCTTTTGTGTGTGTGCATGCGTGTGTGTGTATGCTTGTGTGTGTGTGTGGGTGTGTGTGTATGCATTGTGTGAGCGCGCGCATGCTTTGTGTGTGTACGTGTGTGTGTATGCTTTGTGTATGTGTGTGTATGCTTGTGTGCATGCTTGTATGTGTGTGTATGCGTATGTATGCTTCTGTATGCTTGTGTGTATATGCGTATGTATGCTTGTGTATGCGTGTGTGTGGGTGTGCATGCTTTTGTGTGTGTGTGTGTGTGCATGCTTGTGTGTGTGTGTGTATGCTTTATTTGTGTGTGTGCATGCTTTGCGTGTGCTTTGTGTGTGTGTGTGTGTATGCTGTGTATGTATGCTTGGTGTGTTTGTGTGTGTATGCTGTGTGTGTGTGTGTGCATGTGTGCTTGGTGTGTGTATGCTTGGTGTGTGTGTGTGTGTGTGTGCATGCTTTGTGTGTGTGTATGCTTGTGTGCATGCTTGTATGTGCGTGTATGCGTATGTATGGGTGTGCGTGCTTGTGTGTGTGTGTGTATGCTTGTGTGTGTGTGCGTGTGTGTATGCTTTGTGTGTATGCTTTATTTTTGTGTGTGTGCATGCTTTGCGCGTGTGTGCTTTGTGTGTTTGCGTTTGTTTGCTTGGTGTGTTTGTGTTTGTTTGCTTGGTGTGTTTGTGTGTGTGCTTGTTTGTTTTGTGTGTTTGCGTTTGTTTGCTTGGTGTGTTTGTGTTTGTTTGCTTGGTGTGTTTGTGTTTGTGTTGTGTGTGTGTGTGTGTGTGTGTGTGTGTGTGTGTGTGTGTGTGTGTGTGTGTGTGTGTGTGTGTGTGTGTGCGTGCGTGCGTGCGTGCGTGCGTGCGTGCGTGAGTATGCGTGCGTGCGTGCGTGTGTTGCGTGCGTGCGTGCGTGCGTGCGTGCGTGCGTGTGTGTGTGCTTGTTTGTTTGTGTGTTTGCGTTTGTTTGCTTGGTGTGTTTGTGTTTGTTTGCTTGGTGTGTGTGTGTGTGTGTGTGTGTGTGTGTGTGTGTGTGTGTGTGTGTGTGTGTGTGTGTGTGTGTGTGTGTGTGTGTGTGTGTGTATGTGAGTATGTATTCTTTGTGTGTGTGTGTGTGTATGCTTTGCACATGTGTGTGTGTGTGTATGTGGTTGTATTGAGTATGTGTTTGTGTTTGTATGCTTGGTGTGTTTGTGTGTGTATGCTGTGTGCTTGGTGTATGCGTGTGTGTGTGCTTGTTT